>NW_020950792.1:10903608-10932408 GCF_900497805.2 Vombatus ursinus | reverse complement strand
TTTCTTTCTTTCTTTCTTTCTTTCTTTCTTTCTTTCTTTCTTTCTTTTTACCTACTACATGACCTTGACTGCAGGAAAAGAAAAATGGAAGCACATAAATGCATACTATTTTGTGTTTTGTTGCATGTGTTCCCTTGACCAAAGAATTTATTACCTTTTGTCTAATCTACTGGTGGCTAATTTCTGCACGTTTTGCAGACAACAGACATATTTTGTGGGCAGAATCATATTCATACCTCTTTCTTCTTGTTGGATTCTACCAAATGTGTACCACTGTAATTAACTTTGAGAACCCAGGACACATTCTGTCACCATCAATTATTATTAAGACATTTAAGGCAGTATTACACTTAAAAGATCAATAACTAAAATATGTAACTTGTTGCTTATTGGCTCATTTAATTCTTACGTTTGACTCTTGAAGAGAAGGAATCTTTCTTTAAACCATTTTCTAGCATAAATTAAGAACTTCATTTTTCACTTTATAATGAAAAGAATATGAAGTTTTCCTTTTCACTAAGTCCATTCATCTGTACAATTCCTTAGTGAAAACCTAGCATGACACAGGGCATCAAGATGGTGTAGTAGACAGAGTGTCAGGTCTCTAGTCAGAAATACTCATCTTTATGAGTTCAAATCTGACCTCAGACATTTACTAGCTATATAACTCTGAACAAGTCACTTAACCCTGCTAGACTCAGTTTCCTTATCTATACAATGAGCTGGAGAAGGAAATGGCAAACAGCTACAGTATCTTTGCCAAGAAAACCCCCCAAAGGGGGTCATAAAGAGTTATACACAACTGAAAAAAAATTGAAGAACAACAGCAAAAGCATGACATAGTAATGATAGATTTTCTTTGACTGCTTAGGCAATCAGGTAACTTTGGTATACATTGGGCATAAGAAGATCAGCAATTATATTTAATAAGTTTCTTTCTCAGATATAAAGAAATTTTTGAAAGATGACTCTCAGAAAAGAGAAAAATTATAGTCTTCTGGTAAAGCTTCTCTGAAAGATGAACTTGTAAATATGTTTTCTGACCAGAATTAGTATTTGATCTTCAATATGTATAAATTTCCACTCTATAGAGTTGCAAGAGTTTGATAATTCCAATAAAAAAATTTGTTGTGCATATGACATGTGTGGTGTTAAGGATATGAAATAAAAATATAAAATTAAAAACAAAAAACAAAAAAGTGACTGCTCTGAAGGAGTTTATATTTTAATAGGGTCCAAGGTAGGTTATTGAATCATTGTTTGGTGAAACAGATTCAATATATATAGAAATAATTATTAAACCCAAGAAAAGAACCATAATCATTATTTAATATTCTGTGTTTATGAATATATCTAGCTCTTTTCATGACTTACTTCAAAAATAAAATGTTTCTCTTGTTGCTTGGGAAAACAGAGTCTAAGATTTCACAGTCTTGGTAATGTGATGATAATTTATTTTAATTGATCTAGAAAACAAAGTTAAAGAGTTGAAACATGTTAGGTAAGCAATTCATTCAAATTTCAATTGCAGAATGCTCTTTAAAAACATACAATAGAACATCAAATATTGCTGTACTTAAAAATTCATTGCCTGAATAAAATAAATGTAATTTCTTAAATTAATATAAATAAAATTAATATATGGAGACCATGTGACAATGATTGCTAAAATGCATTTTGCAACTCCTACACAGTATAAATTGGCAATTTACAAACCTGGGAGAATGAAATAAGAATCATGAATTGAAATTCAAAATGAGAGAAACTTGAAAGAGAATTAAACTGTTTAACACTGGCAAGGAAAGCAGAGATGTTTTCAAATGACACCTAAAATAACATCAAGTATCAAAGAGACAGAGGGAATTCATTTGAATTCAGAAGTTATAAAATTCTGACAAATGCTAGAAATACCAAACAGTCAAAAAAGGGGAAAGTGGAATTAATACATAATACTTAAAAAAGATAATTATCTAGAAGAGCTATAAAAGAAAACATTCATCTGTTTTTAAACTTAATAGCTGCCACCCATCATATTTTTGAAACTTAAGAACATAGCCTTATTAGCTACAGTGACTCTGTTGCTTATGGTAAAATAGAAAAAGTCTTGGTTTTAAAGTTAAAGGATATAGATTCAAATCTCAGTTCTGCTATTTTCTAACTATGTACACTGGATAAAGAACATCATTCATCTGGCCTATTTCCTCACATTTGAAATAAGAAAGACCTTGGGGCTACCTACCAATTGTAAAGTTATATAATCCTATCACCTCAATTGAAGTCATATTTCTTTTCTAAATCACTGCAATGTGATTCTAAAAATATGTAAATATAGAAAGAAATATAAGTAAAATCTGTTTAGAAATCTAAGGAAATTAAATTTCTGTTAAAAAGCATTTCAAAGCACTACAGTAAGTGTGAGATGTCACACAATTATATTTTAATAGTTAATTTCATAGAAAATGTAGTAACAATGCTGCTGCTGCATATTTGTAAAGATGATGGGTTTATAATAGCAATTGAAGACCAAGTTATGGTTACCAGAAACTCCAGAAGAGTTCTCCTTAAGTATCCTAACTTACTAATGAATGTAGATTATACATGGAAATGGTAAAGACCGCAACAGCCCAGACATTATACACTGTACAAATTTATCACTTATAAAATACCTAGTTAAAAAAAATACCTATTGGCTAGGATTATACATCAGAAGCTTTTATTATCTGTAAGATAACAAATTCTCATACTACAAATCCAGATGTCAAAATATCCTGGAGGACTCACCTAAAAAGTCAGACAGGAAAGAGACCATTATTACCTACAGAACTATTGTCCCCAATTACCTAGATACAAAATTAATTCATAAAAAACTTAAGAAGGACAGTTTTTGTAGGTGCCATTCTACTTTTATTGTATAATTTCCAAGCCGTCTTCAAGCTGCCATGTTCTTATGCTTCAATTTTACCTCCACATAGGAACAGTCTGGCACTCTGAGTTTCTGGTTAGAAAGTGTTTATTGTATTAAGCCTGTACTTAGATCTAACACACTACTTCCCATGCCACTGCATAAACCCATGTCTTCTGTCATTCCCTACCCACATTACAATTATAACTCTGAGAATTATAATCATAGTAATATTACTATTTCTGGAAAGAATATGCAGTCAATTGTGCCATGTCTCCAATCACAGTCTGTGAATTCCTTGTTAAACTACTCCTTGGGGCAGCTAGGTGGTGCAGTAGATAGAGCAGTGGCCCTGAAATCAGGATGACCTGAGTTCAAATCTAGACTCAGACCAAACACTTGACACTTACTACCTGTGTGACTCTGGGCAAGTCACTTAACCCCAATTGCCTAAAAAAAAAAAAATACTCTTTGCAGGCCACTAAACACATCTATGACTTGTTTTCTTCTCTTAGAATGAATACATCTTGATGGCACAGATTGTTTTATCTGTATGTATGCCCAGAGGTTAAGGCAGTTTCTGACATATAATAACTACTTACAAAGTCATTTTTCAGACACTTATTTACTTATCCATTTAGACATTCAATCATTTATTTCATTATCACAAATATTCATAAGTTCTAAACTTCATAGAAATCTTTGTATTTCTTTCTACTCTTGGTAGTGTTCCAAGGATGCTGTAAGAAAACATACTTTTAAAAAGTGTGAAGAACATTTAATATAAAAGAATAATAACATGATAGCAAATTTTCACAGATTGTTTTTGCGTTAATCATATATTTAGCTCTTCTTTTCTTTTCCTACTAATGTTACTACTAATAATAACACTCTTAAAGTCCAACCCTTCCCCTCTGCTATTAAATAAAGAATAGAGAGTAACCAATGGCAAGGTAGGAGATTCCCATTGGTAGGGATGCAATGAGAAGAATTTGTTGTGGATTGACATATTTATTAAACATATTTGAGGCAGTATAGGATTGTAGGCTTACCCTCCTCTGGTCCAGTTACCTACCATCTCAAAACCATGCTTTCTGTACTCCAGTCATTTTTCTCATTTCCCTTTATCTCAATTTTGGATTTCCTGGGCTGTGGTGAACTTTTGCTTATTTTTCCTAGAACAAGGCCTCTATGACATTCATAGCTATCTCTTCACCATAATAGATGAATACCTTATTTATCTTGTCCCACTTCCTTCTTATGTTACATATTGTTTCCCTCCATTAAAATGTCAAGTCTTTCAAACAAGATGTTTTAAGAAAACCTGAGATGATTCGTATGAACTGATACAAAATGAAGTGAACAAAACCAGAAAACATTATACACAATATTGTATCAGTAATGCTGTAGCTATCATCAACTGTGATGGATTTAACTACTTTAACCAAGAAAATGATCCAAGATGATTCCAAAGTTACTATGATGAAAAATGCTATGCCTCTCCAGAGAGAGAACTGATAAACTCTGAGTTTGAACTGAAGCATACTTTTTCACTTTCTTTATTTTTCTTTCTTTTTTGTGATTTTTTTTTGCATCATGGCCTATATGGAAATATGTTTTTCATTACTTCATATGTACAATTGATATTCTATTGCTTGCCTTCTCAGTAGGTGTTGAATGGGGTGGGAAGGAGGAAGAAAATTTGGAATTCAAAATTTAAAGAAAATTAAAATTTGGAAAGATTTGGAAATTTGGAAAGATTAAACTATATATGTGTATATACATGCATATATGCATACTCATATTCATATACACACATCTACATATACATACATATATATACATATATGTTCTTAAGGTCAGGGAATGTCTTGCTTGTATTTGAATTCCCTGAACACTATCTATATGATAGAGTGAAATAAAGATGTAGTAAATGTTTATTAGTATACTTTGATATAAATTTGATGTAATTAAAAATCCTACAGAAGCTATGTCATTTGAACTTGCTTAAATATTAAACACACATTGCTTTTTTGCAGTGCTGATTAAGGGGATAAAAATTCAGTTAGTGGTATGAAAATTTTTTATATATTACTCAATGTCTCTAAGAATATTTTTATTTCTTACCTTCCAGTTCAGGGTACAAATAATATTTTCATTTTATACCTTTAAAATTATTTAACAAGAAAGAAAGATAAAGAAATAAAAGAAAAGCTAAATATATGGTTAAATTGAAGGAGAAATAGGAAAATGAAGAGCAGAGAAAGCAAATAAAGGAGTACCAATTTGGTAAGAGCACAGAAAATGATATTTGTTGGAAGACTGAAGGAAAAATAAATTTGACAATAAGAGGATATATAAATATGAAAAAGAGTAAATGAAGAAAGATATAGAAAGAGAGAAGTTAGTTGTTTTAATTGTTAAAAACTAAACAATGATGAAAATTTTAAAGCAAAAAGATGGAAAAATCAATCAATAAACATTTATAAATGCATACTATGTGCTAGAGAAATTACAGAATATAAACAGAGAAAAGGGTAAAGATGAAATACCTAAGTGTTGACATTTAAAATTTTTTTTACTTGACATCAGAAATCTTTAGAAAAAAAATAAGTCCATAATGTCTATTCTAATTTTTTTCCTTTTCAAATAATAATCAATATGGTAAAGACCATTAACATTTTGCCAAATGTGATCATAGGATATTTAGCAATAACTTATATCATACATATGTGTCTCTGTCCAAAGTGTAGAGATGCATATCTAGCTAGAGAAAAAGTTGAATTTAAATTTAATGTTTTATTTTTTCCTAATTACATGTAAAAGCAACTTTAACATTCTTTTTTTTTAATTTTGAGTTCCAAATTCTTTCTCTTCCTCTGTCTCCTTGCACCCTCATTGAGAAGGTAAGCAATTTAACATAGATTATACATGTGTATTCATGCAAAACATTTCCACATAAGTCATGTTATGAAAGAAAACATAGACATAAACAAAAGCCAAGAAAAATAAAGTAAAGAAAAAGTATATTTGATTTACATTCATCAGTTCTTTCCCTAGACATGAACAGCACCTTTCATCATAAAGTCCTTCACAATTGTCTCGTGTGATTGAAAATACAGTATTTTAAAAATAAAAACTCGGGAGTTGTGTAGATGCATATTGGGAATATCTTATCTAATGCAATTTAAAATCTTGTAAAATTCAATTTATATGGTCATCCTTAAAGTTAAACAAGAATTATACCTTTGCATTGCTGATTATGTAAGCACACAAAAACATCTTCAAGGTTGATGAATTCAATAAAAATTCAAAATTTTTAAGTTATTTTGCATCTTTTTTTACATTCAATAAAAGGAACTCTTCTATCTCTTAAATATTTGAAAAGAAGTATTTCTTTGCATTATTTTCCATTACTTATTTTATTCCATCTTGGCAAATTATTTATCATATCAATATTTTTCCACATCTCTTCTAATTCACTACATTTCTCTCCTTGTGCTTTCCAAAGTGCATGATCAAGAGTCTTCTTCAAATCTCCAAATCAAAATTCTTATCCCCTTCTTTCAAATGTTATTTCTGTCTCGTGAAGTCTAGTCACACAATGTCTAGAAGTAGAAATTCCATTTCAATGATTTCAATAGTTCTTGGATAGTTTCACAGGGTGCTAATTCATCTTCATTACTTTCTAATGAAGTTCAATAAAATCCCTAATGACAAACAATTTCATCCTAATAAAAAGTGAATTTTATTACCATGTCACCATGGAGTAATGTTATATTTATTTATTTGTTCAAATATTTTATTCCCTCTGCTTTATATGTGTTGTTTGAAAATTAGTAAAATGATTAGAATTAGAGGGCAGCTAGGTGGTGCAGTGGATAGAGCACCAGCCCTGGAGTCAGGAGGACCTGAGTTCAAATCTGGCCTCAGACACTTAACACTAGCTGTGTGACCTTGGACAAGTCACTTAACTCCATTGCCTAGCCCCCCCCCCCAAAAAGAAAAAAATGATTAGAATTATTATTGAGGAAATTGTTATGTTACTAGTAAGAAAATCCCACAAAATATTGTTCTTAAATATTGAGACCATATATATATAATTTGGTTGTATGTATCTATTTAAAATGTCTAGATACTTTTAAAACAGTCTTACATTTCAGCAGAAACTATTTTTAGTGAAAATTCATCTATTTGAGTTATATTAACCTTTATAAAGATACATATTTTAAATATGACACTCCTTCTTTATAGAATTTTATAGGGTATGTAATTGAACTCCAGGCACAGAGTCAAGAAAAGTCATCCTCTTGAGTTTAAATCTGACCTAATACACTCACTAATTGTATGACCCTAGTCAAATCAGTTAACTCTGTTTGCCTCAGTTCCTTATATATAATTAAGCTGGAGAAGGAAATGGTAAGCCACTGCAGTGTCTTTGCCAAAGAACCCCAAATGTGGTCACAAAAATTCAGACATGACTGAATCAACTGAACAACAACAAAATATTTTTACATAAATTATCTTATTTAATCTTCATAGAAGCCCTCTGAAGTGGATAGGGCAGGTATAATTATTCCCATTTCATAGATAAAGAAAATTACTTTCAGAGATATCAGGTGTTTTCCCAAGATCATATAGCTAAAAAGTAACATGTATTATTTTAACATAATCTTTCAGACACTGAATTCATCTCTGTCATGATATAATATCATTTTAAAGGAATAACTCAAACACAATAACATAAGATTTTTTCATCTACTTACTCTAATTCTTAGTTTTTATTGTAACCTAATTGTGAATATTGACTAAAGTATGATTGACCTTATAAAAAGGAGTCTCTGCATAATGTTTTATGATAACTATTTTGAAGTACTGAAGGTCTACTTAACTGGGATACATGGACTTTAAAAATATCTTTATTAACAATATTTTAATATTATTGATTTCCTTTGTAACCTTGTTAATTTTATTTCATACATCTAAAAGTATTATATTGATAAGGGATCTATGGGTTTCACAAGTCTACAAAAGATGTCAATTAAAAATTTTTTAAATGATAAACCTGGGACTTGGGGAAGAAAATGAGCCATGTGAATCACTCTGATGTCAGTGAAGTTTTTGGAGTTAGTAATTAAGAGGTTTGAAAATTGTCCAGTGTTTCTTGAAATTAGGGATGAGTTGATCTGTAAGCTGATCTCATGACATTGGAGTCAAAATAGGTCAGCAGAGGGTGTAGGGCCAGAATTATACATCATAACTAATATAGGAGGAAAGTTCATACGTGGGGCAGCATCACTCTAAATATTTAGTACTTTTTTACTATGTGGGTGCTCAAAATATAAGGAGGAAAAAAAGAGAGACACTTCCCTGAAAAAAAACTTATATAAAGTTGGAAAGCTTTAAGAAGAGATATATACAGGAAAGTAAATAGAAGGTAATTTTAGGAAATAGATAATAATAACACCTGAGATTATCAGGAAATGGTTCCTATAGGCAGTGGGCAAATGAATTGAGACTTGAAGAAATATAAGGATCTCCAGTGACAGAAAAGAGAAGTGAATTAGTTTCAACTGATCAACATTTAAGTAACTATTTATTAAGTGCTTAACATATGTAGACTCACAGATACTGTGCTAGGAGCTAGGAATACAAAACAAAAAATGAAATATGTTCTTGCTTTAAGGAGCTACTATTATATTGGAACTGATAATATGCATATCTAGAGGTATAATGCATGCTCTGAAGTTAATATCCCAACTGATGAATTGGGTCCCCAAAGCATGGCTACTATTTTCCTCCAGAGCTCTATAATTAAGCCAAAGCAGGGATGGGTAGGTAAGGAGGTCATGTAAGTGGTGTCTTCTAATTTTGTAGCTCATGAGCCCCCACAGATGTGTATCCTGTTATAACTGTCAGTTGATTATCAAGTCAGTCAAGAACCTTAAGAAGCTTTTATTTGCTAAAAAGCAACTGTAAGAACAGTTCATACAATATCCACTCCCCCCCACCAAAAAAAGTATTTAACACAAGCTCACATAACTACATAGAAAGTTAGGGTAATACAGGCTTTAACTTAGACAGTACATGTGACAAAAGGGACATTCATAGCTCTTGCTTTCTTAAAGTCCTTTGTTTCCCTTAATGAGGTGCTTAAGAAATTCTCTTTACTTTTGATGTAACTTCTGTACTGGCCTCCTTGTGGAGCCAGGAATCTCCATTTCCATATGGCATCGAGCAGCTGATATCCTAGGGAATAAAGCTAGGACGGAGAAGCAAAATCCAACATCTCTGAGATGCTAAAAGACTCTGGAAAGTCATAAGAACTTTGAATCTGAACTAGCTTAATATTTTATAGCTGACATCTAGGAGGTGATGAAGTTTTCTCAACCAACTTTTCCTATGCAACATCATTCTAATTTAAGTAGCAGTTCATCAGATTGATCAAGATTTTTTTTGTTTTTTTGTTTTGTTTTATAAAAACTTAAGGAAAATGACTTTGGTTTATTTGAATCAATCATGACAATTTCCCTTCTGGTTAAGTTACTAATACATATCACTTTATTATTTACTTTTCCTGGGGTAGGGTAATATTAATTTACTCAATTGGCCCCACTCATATATTGATATATACAAAATAAGTATAACTATATACATACATACATACATATATATAGATGTCCAAAATTAATACAAATTAATAGGTCTAGAGGAGAGCCTTCAGCAGCTAAGGGAATCAGGAAAAGTCTCATTTCATAGGTAGTGCTTGAGCTGAATATTGAAGGAAACTAGAGATTTTAAGCAGCAGAGATAAGAAGGAAGTTCATTCTAGTCATGGGGGATAGCTTGTTTAAAGGCATGGACACAGGATATGAAAATTCATGTGTGAGAAAGAAGAAGAAGGCCAGGTTAGTTGGATCGTAGAGTGAATTAAAGGAAACAAATTGTAATGACTAGATTGGTAGGTTGGAATCAGGTTGTGAATAATTTTAATTGCCAAGCAGAAGAGTTTGTATTTGATCCCAGATGTAATAGAGAACTTTCTAGGGTTTATTGAATTGGGGGAGGGGGTGACCTAGTCAGACCTGAGCTTTAGGACAATAGATTAGAAAGGGCAAACACTTGAAGCAGGTATAACAATAGAAGGCTACTACAATAGTTCACTCATGGGGGTATCCTGTGTGAAATCATGAAGAGGGGATATGATATGCTAAATTCAGAAAATAGCTAAAAGAGCAATTTGATTGGTGCAAAGGTTTTATGAATTGGAGAAATGTGAAATGTCAAGGAAGTTATGTTAGAGTCAGATTATAGCTTTACATAAGAGTTTAAGGAGTTAATATTTTATCCTAAAGGTAAGAGGATCCCACTAAATATATTTGAGCAGGGGAAGGATTTGATCAGATCTGTGTCTTAGTAATACTATTTTGGCAATGTGGAAGTTACATTGGAAAGGAGACCAAATGCAAGGAGACAAATAAAAGAAAGTTACTGGAATAGTATAGAGAAAGATGATTTAAGAGCTGGAATTCAGATAGTGAACATAAAAAGAGAAAGAATCAAACGTGAAAATTTTGTGGGAGGAAAATTGACAAGACTTCGCAGCTGATTGCACATGGTGACTGAAGAAGCAGAAAGCCTCAAAGATGATAAAGTTTAAAACTTGAATGATTCAAAAGATAGGTACACCCAGAAAAGGAATTGGCAAGTATGAAAGAGAGATAATCCAAAGGGGAAGACAGTAATTTCTTTTTAATACAAAATTGTTAGATATGCTAATGAGATGTTCTAGTAGAGATGTACAACAGAAAGTTGAATTAAGATTGGGATTCAGGATAGAACTGTATATAGAGATTTAGGATTCATTTGAGTAGAGTTGATAATTGTGATCTTATGATATGACTAAGAGAGAGAGAAGCCCTAGGACATGCTTGAGAATGGAGACCAGTGGCAAATTCTTTGACTTTGAGAGTTATGTGATAAATCTGAGAAAGGAGGTGGGCAAAGAATATTCAGACCCATTGAAGAAAAACTATGAGGTTTTAGTGACTGAAGTGCTGAAGGAAGTACAATTAAAGAATCTCAATAAGAAAGAACTTAGACATTATCTTGTTCAACATACACTTGAGTAAGATTTTTCTCTACATCATCTCTAACAAGACATTATCCAGCTTCTGTTGTAAACCTTCAATGAGGGTAAACATATTACCTCTTTACATGACCCAATTTCACTTTTATATTGTTCTATTTTTTAAGGAATTTTATGGTTCATTTACATTGAACCTTAGTCTGCTCTCTGAAATGTATATTAATTGTTCTGTTTTCCAGGACCAAGTAGAATAAGTCTGCTTCCTCTACCACATAAGAGTACCCTTAAAAATTGAAGACAGCTATAATTATGTCCCTCTCTCCAAGTCTTTTCTTATAAAAATAATGTTCAGGGGCAGCTAAGTGGTGCAGTGGATACAGCACTGGCTATGGAGTAAGGATGATCTGAGTTCAAGTCTGGCCTTAGACATATGATACTTCCTAGCTGTGTGACTGTGGGCAAGCCACTTAACCCCAATTGCCTCACCAAAATTAAATGAATTAATAAATAAATAAAATAATGTTCTTGATACATTGTATATGTTCTTAATTTATTAAAAAACAATTTTTAAAAAACAAGCCACTGAAGTTTTAGAAGATGACCCTCCCATAACTTGAGTTCAATAGCAAGATTTTCATTATGTCTTCATGGGAACTGGAAAAGAAAAAGAAAAAAAAACCTTGAAGTCTGTATTCTTTTACTGATGAGGAAAGGTTGATTGATCATTTTAAAAACTGAGACAGATCAAGTAAGACAAGGGATAAGAAAATGTCATCAGATTTAGCAGTTAAGAGACTTTCAGTAAACTTGAATCAAGCAGTTTCATTAAAATCTTAGGTTTAGAAGCCAGTTACAAGTTTGTTGAAGAGTGGGATGTGAGAAAGTGATGAGTGAGAGTGGGGATGACTCTCCAGAACCCCACTGTCTAGGAGCTTGAAAACAAAAGGGAAAGGAAATATCCAGCATATGTATACTATTCATTCCCTGATTCTGTGATATTGATGGCAATTTACTGCTCCTCTTTTTATTAATTCCTATAAAGATATATGTCATTGTGAAATAGGAACATTGATTTAAAAGTAGAAGTGATGGAGAAGCCAACAAGTCCAATTCCCTCACTTTACAGATGAGGATACTAACATCCAGAGCTGTTAAATTACATGTCCAGGAAACAGCTTAAGTCAAGGCCAGGTTAGGAGCATGATGAGTGAGAATGAGTTGTTTCCTAGTGTTGCTTCTGAATATGCAAAGTCCTGCTAGGGCAAACTCTTTTAATGTTTTACAGGGGTAATGCCCTGATGTACAAAGTTCGTAAATATTGCAGCAAAAGTCAAAGAAGAACAGCAAAATTCAGTAAAAACCTATAATTCTTTTCAACAAACATTTATTAAGTTTTGACTCCATACACAGGACTGTGTTAAGTATTTGAGATAGAAAAGCAAAAATAGAAGAATCCCTGAACTATATTCCCAAGTTCTAGGATGCATATTGTGAAAACAATTTACATAATGTAGATTTCTGAATATTTTTCAAATTTGGTGTTTGTGAGTGTGTGTCTAATTCAATATAATTAGATCTGTATTTTGAACTGGAAGGGATTTCAAAGGCCACCTACTTGAATCTTCTCATTTGTAAAATGATCTAGATAATTCAGCCTGAGTTAACTTCCACCTAAAATATTTGAATAATTAGTCAGATCATTTGACCTAGTCAAACACTGAAGGAAAAACTTATTCACTGGCAGCTTTCAGTTCATTTCCCTATTTTGATCAATTCTATTCACTGAAGCCTAAAAAGTTTGTCCAGATAATTCACTGGTATTTTTGCCATTTCCCAGAGCTAAGAATAGTTGCTTACAACCCCCATAAGATTGTATTTTAAAACATATGGCTTGCTCTGTAAACTTCTCGGGAATATAATCTTAGGCAATAAATAAAATCTGACAGGCCAATATTTATGAAGCTTGTGGAAGATTCAAGGAAGAGTGTATAATACTTATGGGGAATATAAACTATGTTCAAAGGTTGCAGTAAAAGCTAACAGTTAAGTATGGAACACTAAGTAATCTTTGGATTTGGAATAATCAAATGGTATCCTTTTGTATATGTATTTAGAAAATGTAAAAATTAAATTTATCATATTTAAATTATTTAATTGTCCCATAAAAAACAAAAGAACATAGACTGAGAATATAATTATTATATAGAAATGTATTTTTATTTAACAAAATTGAAATTGACAATGTATCCTAAGATCCATTATAATATTTAGTAAGAAATTTGAAGACATGTAATTTTCACTATTGAATTTTGACCACTTCAAGAAAAAACAAACAAATAATAAAGACAAAGGAAAAAGAAAAAAGCTTAGCATAACATAAGGATTAGCTTGTGGTAGTAATGGTAGATTTTGAACTGGAAGTGTCCTCAGAAACTTGTAAGTACAACTCTTGCATGTTATATATGAAGAAACTGAGGCCCAGAGAAGTGACATAATTCGATCTTAGTAAGTAGTATAGATAAGTGTCTGAAAAAGGATTCAAACCGAAGTCTCCTTTCTTCTAAGTCTAGCGTTCTAACAAAACACTGCTTCATAGAAAGGTGGATGAAATATGTTTTGGGGCTCTATAGACATAGTGGGGAGTATGAAGATAATTTAATTCCTATATAGAAATTCTAAAGTTATTTGGATTAACTCATGCAGGACATGATTCCTAAAAGATGATGATCTAATGTAGGTAGAAAATGTTGCATGGGAAGATATTTAATACACTTATGATCCATTTTGAGCTTAAAATAAGCTAAAGCAAAATTCTTCTGCAATAGTGTTCATCAACAGGTAAGCCATGTGTGGAAATAACAACATGGATGCTAAGTAAATGATTCAATAGCCTATTAAAGTATACTTCTATCTGAGTTCACAGGTAAAGCAGGAGAACAGAAATGGTTACTTCCACATATACTGCTGCTGATCAGGAGAGGTCACTGCATTTATATCTCTTCCTTTCCTTTATCTCCTCTTCCTTTCCCCCCTCTCCCCCAAAAAAGATAGTTTAGACTGAAGCTCATTTGGAATTATTTTCTATCAAGCAGAAAAGACTAACCAGTTGATCTGGGATTATATCTGAGGATTGTACGTGTCTTAAACATACATAGGAATGTGTCTGAATTTCAAAGACCCATTTTAGACTGGTTAAACTTTAGATTTGGAAATTAATTTAGAGATTATTAACTCCCTTATTGCATAAATGGAGAAACTAAGATCTATTGAATTAAGACACTCTCTTTCCCTATCATCATCATCACCACCACCACCACCACCAATAACTGCTAACTGCCACCAATAGGCAGATAACGACAGGAACCCTGGAAGTGGCAGTACTCTCTAGACCAACTGGTATGCTTCCAACCTAGCCCTCATAGTCATCATTGGAAGAAACAACTCCTTTGAGCATGATGTCTACCCCAAACTTGTGAAGAGTTCCCCCAGCAGAATGGGTAGCTGAGAACAATTTGTTCTAATGGTCATGAAAATAGTTGAAATAGGAGCTATGGAGTACTTAGAGAGTGGTCAGTCATCTAAGATGCCAATGTCATCCACTACATACCAGGCCATTGCTAGTCAACTTCATTTTCGTCTTGCCATTAGACTCAAATGAGACAGCAAGGCTGACAATTTTGTGAAACTCTGCCTCACTTAAATCCAATTTGTACACAAGTCAAGACATCACCCTGTGATGTCATCAGTTCTCTTCAAAAATGAAAGAGGAAGAACAGGTAATCTTTCATTAAAACAGTTTCAATGATTAAATACTTAATGTAGCCTTTGTGGTACAATTGAATTCAATCTCTCTTCCCTTATTTGGTTATCTTAAATAGATGTGTGGTATTCTTATTCTTCATGACTATAATTTTTCTTCTCTTTCTAGACTAGATAGACTTCTTTCTTTTTTTTTCTTTTTAATACACTCATTTTACTTTCACTACTTCAAAACTATTATAAAATTATCCATTGCTTTCAAATTCTGAAATAAAGGTTCATATTATATTCATAAAAGTGCCTTCACGGACAATATCAATGATGATGAATTAATTGAGTTTCACACAATAACTGTTAGGTAGATTAAAGACATTATCAGACCCCTGATGGGAGTTTAAACTGTTTACTAATATGAGTTGAAATCACTCTTCTAGGACAGGTAATTTGCTAAATGGTTTTGTGAAAGAGTCAATTCCTTTCATGTGAGTGAGCAGTATGCTGACAATAGGATCAGGCTCATTAATAATTGCTGTTGTCTCTGAGGTGATACAAAATGGTTTAGAACAGAAAAATTCCTTACACTTCAGGACAAAAATAAAGTTCTCTGAATCAAAGTAAAACTGCTGAGAATGTTTAGAACATCAATTTGGGATGATGCCTGGTCTGGTGGACCATGTACATATTTACTGTATTAGTGAAACACTTGAAATGTCATTGGATGGAAATATAATCAGGAAAGGGAAGCAAGGGGTTAGTGGTTTCCACAGAGTAAAGTTCTTTAAAAATTGCAAATGAAGAAAAGGAAAGAGAAGGACAGAGAAAGTGAGAGATCTGTTAGCTTCAGCTATGTTATTTCTCCTCTACTACCAATTGTAACATGCTGACTTACCATTTGAAATTCATCACTTTTCTGAGTTTCTGAGTTCCCTTTAACTTACTAAGCCTTTTTATTGGCTGGGGGCATGCGGGGAGGATTGGGTGGGTGAGTAGAATATGTCTCTCTGAGACACTTAATAAGATTTTTATAATTGGCAGAAAGAATAATTCCTCAATACTTTGTTGAGGGACAGTTAGTGAGAGTTTTGGAAAGGAGAGTTGGTCTGATTTCCAGCTTCTAGAAAAGAAAAAATTAATGTTCCAAACACAGAAAGTTTCCCAGAAAAAAGAGCAAACTTTGGGAAGAAATCAACATATTAAGTAATAACTCTTCCTACCACTGAGAAGAATCTTAAGAAAATGCCTAGACCTGAACTCTCTTACTCCTATTTTTAAGGGAAAACTACCACAACAATATGTTTTTAATGATTATGTATTTTTACTAATATATTTTTACTAATTATTTTTCAGTGTTTACTTGAACATTTTTTTCCTGTTCACACAAATATCATTTTAGGAATGTAGCCTGCATATCTCCTGGAAACTTACCAGAATGCACTTTTTTCTTTGTGATCCTTTTAAACATTTTTAAACTTTTAATTTTTAAAATTTTGAATTTTTATTAATGCATTTTTTTCAAATTTTAAGTTCCAAACTCTCTCTTTCCTTCTAGTTCTTCCCTTTTGAGAAGTCAAGCAACATGATATCCATTTTCTATCCATGTGAAGCCATTGGAAATATGTTTTCATTATTAGCCAGGTTGAAAAAAAAAAGCAAAAAAAAGAAAAAATAAGCTTCTATCTGTACTCAGAATTCATCAATTTTCTCTCTGAAGGTAGATAGCATTTTTTAAATCATGAATTCTTTCTAATTGTGTTGAATCATGGTATTGATCAGTTACTAAGTCTTTCAAATTTGATTATCATAATTTTGCTGTCACTATGTAGGATGTTCTGGTTCTGACTGTTTCAATTTTCAGTACACACACACACACATGCATACATGCATCTATCTATCTCTATCTATCTGTCTATCTAACTGTCTAACCAGATTTTTTTCTGAAACCATCCCCTTCATTTCTTACAGAACAATTATATTGAATCACTTTCACATGCCACAACTTGTTCAGCCATTCCCCAATTGAGGGGCATCCCCTTAATTTCCAATTTTTTGTTACCACAAAGACAGCTGCTATATTTGTACACATTGTTTTTTTCCCCTTTTTTCTTTAATCTCTTTGTGATGTAGACCTAGTTGTGGAATTGCTGGTTCAAAGGGTATGCACAACCTTAGAGTCCTTTGGGCATTGTTCCAAATTGTTCTCCAGAACAATTAGATGACTTCACAATTCCACCAATAATGCATTAGTATACCTATTATTCCAAATTCCCTCCAGCATTGACATTTTACTTTTCAGTCATTTTAGTTAATTTGATAGGTATGAGGTGGTACCTCAGAGTTGTTTTAATTTACATTTTTCTTATTAAGAGTGATTTATATCATTTTCTTATATGGCTACTGATAGTTTTGATTTATTTTCCTGAAAAATGCCTGTTCCTAGCTTTTCACCATTTATCAATTGTGTTAACGTTCTTATTTCTAAAAATTTGCCTCATTTGCTTATATATTTAAAAATAAGGCCTTTATCACAGAGACTTGCTATAATCCCTCCCCCATTTTCCTGAATTATTTCTAATTTTGGCAATATTGATTTTGCTTGTACAAAATTTTTAAAAATTTCATAACATCAAAATTATCCATTTACCTCCCATGAACCTTTCTATCTCTTGCTTGATCTCAGACTCTTCCCTTATCCATAGATTTGACAGGTAATTTTTTCCCCATGCACCCTTAATTTGCTTATGGTATTACCCTTTATGATCATGTACCTATTTTGACCTTATCTTAGTATATACTATCAGATTTTGGTTTATGCACACTTTCTGGCAGGGTATTTTCAAATATGCATTTTAAGCCAATTAAAGATCAGTATATGAAGAAGACATATTAGATATATGACAACATACTGTTTTCCTTACTTAAATTCTTCTTTAAAAGCTGCAAAATTTACCATTTGCAAAACTGTGGTGGAAGTGGTATGGCTGGTAATTGATTTTAAGTTTCATAAAGTATATTAGTTGAGGGAAAAATATTTGCATGTGTTATAACCTAACCACCACACCAAAGATTGTTTTTTCAAGGTGATAACATTTAAATCATCATGAGCTGTCATTTCCTCACTGAAACATCACCATCACCTCTGCCCCACCACCACTACCAACAACAATACTATTTGAAATGACTGTGATTAAGTAAGGTACTATTCCACAGATTATTATTATTGATATTTTAATTATTATTATTTTCTTATATAAATATAAGTTTGTTGGAACATGAAGCTCAAAGACAACTGATGAACTATTATGGGAATAAATGATGATTGTTGTTTTTAAAAATACAGCCATTAACAACCTTAAATAATTAAGATCTTTTTTACATGGCTTTTAAAGGACAGGCAAGTTATATTTTCTTTTTAGTGTATTATAAATATTTAGAAAAAAACTATGAAATTGAATTATGATGAAATTTAGGGAAAAATCAGATTAAGAATTAGAGAATTAGGCAGAACATTTTAGGCAATGAATTTGTATATATTACATTTTACACATTTACAGATAAACTTTGTTTCTTCCAGGTCACTGAAACAATAAATAACTTTGCCTGGCACTATGTATGAGTAGGTGTTTGATATGTATGTATGTGTGTGTGTTTGTATATTGTAGAAATTTCAAATAGTAATTGCTTTATAAGGACAAGACAAAAAATAGAGAGCAAATTAAAAAATAATCCCTGGTATTTAGTTATTAGTAATTACAGTAAATATAATATCAAAGTGAGAACCTTTGCAGTGAGAGATATACTAAAGCTACTCTGCTGAATTCATCAAAAGTTACAGGATAGAGGCATCCTAGTGATAATTCTACACTAGGATATTGGTGAGATTACCTTGTACTTTGCTATCACACTATTAAGTCCATTTTAGAGTTAAAGTTCCTCCAATATAAAAATCCTAGATGATTAACTGTAAAACTAAAATGATCTATGTCCATACTTACACATATATTAGAGCAGGAGCAAAGAGACATCAGTAACTCAGAAGCATTCAACATTTTACAACAAGGCACATGGTATAGAAGGGAAAGAACTAGAGGCAATAAGCTCAAAAACATTTTTTTCCTTGATAGCTACTGAAATAAAATGTTACCTCTCCAACAAAGCTATAATAAGACAATGAGGCCAACCTTTTTGTACCAAATACATTTTCTCACAAAAACTTGTAACAAGAAACAAAGGAAGATTTCAGCCAAAAAATCCTAGAAGTATCTAGGAAGTGGGTGACTCAATGTGAAGTAATGTATGTCTAGGGCCAGGTATAGCTAAAATGCACTGTAATGTGGGAGGATGTGAAGCCAAAGATAGGATAAATACCTAACTTTCACACCTTTGCAGACAACTAATTTGCATTCTTTCTCTCTCTCTCTCTCTCTCTCTCTCTCTCTCTCTCTCTCTCTTTCTCTTCTTCTCTCATATGACAGGCAGGAAATCTAATCCGTTACTGAGGAAAGCTTATTTGTAAACTATTTGCGGGTTAAATACATGGTCTCCAGGGAACTAAGGCATTTAATTCTATTTATTTGTTACTGTTGAATATCACAGAGCTGAGGAGGAAAAAAAAAAGAAAGTGGCTTAAGAAAAAAGCCAGGGAAAAATAAGAAAAGAAATGTATAAGAATATAAAAGTAGGGAACAAATAATCAAATATAAGCTAATTAATTACATGAATAATCCTATTCCCTCAAATTATCTACTATTCATAATATTTCACCAAGTTATCTATCAGTCTGGAAAGAAGTAGATCAACATTCCCTTAAAAGCAACTTGGATCAGAAATTTAGGGCTATAAAGGATTTCATGGTCATTTAGTACAAATGAAGAAAATAATTATTGGAATAGTGACATGATCTCTTCAAGTTCACACAGGTAGAAAAAAACTGGGATTTGAGCTCAGGACTTTGGATTCCAAAGCAAGTGTCGTAAAATACCTGCTCCAATGTGAAACATCCAAAATAACTAATATTTCTTATTTCAATATTATTCTAATTTGTGTCTCAATGTGTCTGCCTTCTTGATAGAAAATACTAAGACTTACAAACATTGAGTTTAAGCCAATGAATGCAAATATGAAAGCTGTAAACAATCATCTTCTAAAAATGATTGCATTAACAATTTAACAATGTCACTTAAGTTTTTTGGAGGAAATTGTATTATAAAATAATTACTGTCTGTATTTGTACATCTAGATGTTTACATATTCAAAACTTTCAAATAGCACTTGCTTGCAGATTAAGCATATTCAGTATTCTAAAGTTATGCTAACAATCTTCCAATTGACTTTAATCAAATCCTGCAGATTTTCCATCAAAACCACATTTCCAAAATATGCTGCCTTATTGAATTGATTTTTGGCTTATTTTCATTAGAAGTTTTTGATGGAAAAATGTATTTAACATTGCAAATATGTTTTGAAGACCTTTAGGATTCATCATTCTCCTGTTGGGAAATTACATCATCCAAGTATAAAAGCATGTTGTTTTACTATGATACATCCCAGTGTATTATGTGTGTGTCTATTCATAGAACATAGGTTTGGTAAGGAGGATACAAGCTCCCACTCAGACAAGTCCAATTAGTTTCTTATCTCTCTCATAATCAAAGTGACAAAATGAGTTGTCCAGGGGTAGACTTGATGAATTTGATAATGATAACAACAGCTATAAAGAAAATAATGATGATGACAACATTTATATAACACTACATGCCAGACAACATGTTAAGAACTTTACAATTTTTATCTCATTTAATCCTCACGACAACCCTGAGGGTGGGGTAGGTGCTATTATTAACCCCATTTTACAGATGAGGAAGCTGAGGCAAATGGAGGTTAACTGACTTGCCAAGGGTCATATAACTAATAAGTATCTGAAGCAGGATTTTAATTCAGATCTTTCTGACTTCAGGCCTGTCATTCTATCCATTGCACCACCTAGTTGCATTAAGGAGTATAAAATGCATATTTATTTCAGTGTTTAAAATTTTGGTATTATGTTTAATTTTTCTCATTCCTTCATTTTCCCCATTCAAACACTTATAAGACCAGTCAATTAAATATCATAAATCTATTCCAGGTTTAAATCTTCTCTCTTTACAAATATTGCCATCATCCTAGTATAGGCTTAAATTGTCATTCACCTTTCAACTATGAAAGTCTTCTAATTGGTCTCCTTACATGTAATCTGTTTCCTCTCTAGTCTGTTTTTCAACCTATTCCCATATTTATCTTCCATATATGTAATTCTGGTAATGCCATTCTTCCATTCAAAATTCTTGAAAAATCCCTGTTGTGTAATGAATAAAGTATATATTCCTTGATCTGACATTCAAGGCTCTCTGCAATAACATAGTACCTCCCTATGTTTCAAGTTTTATCTCACACTACTTCCTTTATTCTTCCCTACTACAGAAAACTGCACTGCAGCAAAATGGGATTTTTTACTACCTCTGATACATATTTAGTGTTTTAACATCATCATTCAATTCATTATGTTTCCCCAATTTTGAATCTTTATTCCTTTGTTACAAGGCCTTCTGTGATGTCAAGGAATGCTCTTAGCAAGTACCATCTTGTCTTATCTGAATATTCCATCTATTGGGCAGCTAGGATATTATGCCCTTCAGGAAAGGGAGCAATTCATTCATAGGCTATCACACACTAGAGGTGAATTCAGTGGTGAAAATATTAGTAGCAAACATTTTAATTTTGAGCCTATTCTCCTTAGCAACAAAAATAGTAAAAGGAAAAATATTCCTGTTTGGGGTATATGTTTTATATGTTTGTATTTTTGTTCTATATGTTCTTAGCAAGGAAGATATGATGGAATCTATTTTTTTCTGCATTCATACCACTTTACCCTGTAGAAATTGTTATTAGTAAACACAGCATTTACTAAATGACATAAAAGCATTAACAAAGCTTACCAATTATAATTATAATAAATATTGGATTCTATGCATTAATAATAGTCAATAAATATTTTTAAGTTCCTACTATGTGCCAGGCACTATGTTAAGTCCTGTGGATAAAAATACAAAGAAAAGAAAGGTAATGCCTGCCCTCATGGAGCTCCCAATCAAATGGGTGGGGGAAGAGATTATACAAAAGAAGGTTAAAAATAGGAGGTAAGAAGTCAAAGAAGTCCCTAGTAGTGTAACCAGGTGAAAAATGAAATAATGTATGAACTGAACTCCTTCCTGAAATGGAAGTTTGGTAGTTCATAGTTTCATCCTCCAATCAGAGGGCCCAAGAGTAGTGATAAGGTGGAATACCAAGTCTTATGGGATTGTTCAGTATGAGGTTTTTACAAAAATGAGATTCCTGGGGGCACTATGGAAAAGTCAGAGAAGTCTTAAAATAGTGTAGCCAGGTAAGAAATGATATTTCAGAACCAAACTCTCTCTGTAAATAGAAATTTCTAAATGATTTTTAAAATTCAAAGGGTGTGTGCTATTAATGTCTAATTATTAAGCCTGAATGATTATTCCTAATAAGCAACACATCCAAAATCCATGAACTCCATTCCAGTAGTAGCTCAATTGAGAACTGCATTAATTCCTTCAGGCCATGAGGACACCATTTGATAAATTTCTGTTTCAATGGATGTTTTATGCTCAATCCTTTTGATAATGAAATTTCTTTGGAAGAACTACACTGATTTACTAGTGTTATTTTATCTGTTTATGTTCAGAATATTCTCCTTTATTTTTTCATATAGAAAATAGCTGACAACTTAAACAAACTTTCAACTTGACAATGATAACAGACTAAACATTCCCTCCAAAAATGTAAATCCCCATGACTTTCTGGTCTATATCATATTTTCATTCATTCATTTTCATCTTAGGCATTTATGTGCATGAAAATTGAGTCTTGATCATTCTGGTGGCTTTGTTTAAGAAAATATTGGGAACGCCCAAAGTCTTACTGCAGTTTTAGGATTTATTAACTTCAGAAGTATAAAAGCTATAATAGTAGAATATCACCTGGAAGTTTAATTACTTAATTAGCCTTTATACTTAAATTTACTTTTATGAATTTTGTACAGAATATTTTATTCAAATTTTAACAAAATAGGGCACTTTATTTTTATATATAGGATATGTTAAAGTTTCTAGATAGCACTCTCTCAAAATGTCAATTAGAAGAGGAGATAGTCTTGTTTAAACAATTCAGTCAACTTATCTGTCTCCATTAGACTCTTTTTTTGAGGGGGATGGGGGATCATATAAGAGTTGGCATGTATGCATCAAAACTTCATTCTTTGAATGACCTGAAGTCTAGTCTTACAAATGCAATCCTTTCAACCTTAACACAGTGTCTGGCACATGGTAGGCTCTTAATAAATGTTTATTAATTGATTATTGATTGATTCAGTTAACGAGCAGAATCGTATGGAAGTTTTTTTAAAAATAAATTTTGAAAATCAACTAGAGTGATATATAGCACAAAACTGAATTGTAATAAGAATAATGCCAATGTTTTAAAATTTTAAATGAATTTAAAAATAAGTTCATAGCATTTTACTTTTGTAGTTACTGAAGCTTAAAGCTTTGTGTATGTATTGATCCTGAAAGATCATAACCATTTCAGTCATTGTTGAGAAAGAAGAATTTATAGATAGGCCATATACCAGTATAGTTTTGTGAGTTCTGCCAACATTGATATAAGCTTAAACAGTTTAAGAAGCAGACACTTTATTACAAAATTGCATCCATATAAAAATTACTTTTTGTAAGTCACCTTTTTTTTTTGCTAGTAAAAAGATGGGGCCAAGCATGGTAGCACACACTTATAAATCCTCCTAATGCAAGAGCACTTCTGTGGCACAGTAGATATAGCACTGGGCTGGGAGTCAGAAATATTCATCTTCCTGAGTTCACATCTGGGCTCAGATATGTACTAGATGCATGACTCTGAATAAGTCACTTAATCCATTTGCCTCAATTTCTTCATCTATAAAATGACCTAGAAAAGGAAATGACAAACCACACCAATATTTTTTGTCAAGAAAATCCCAAAGGGATTCACAAAGTGTTGAACACAACTGAAAAATGACTGAACAACAAATCTTTGCCAAGAAAATCACAAATGCAGTCACAAAGAGTTGAAAATGAATGAGCCAACTGTACAAAAATAATAACAATGGGGAGACAAAGAATCATGGATCCCTGGAGTTGAAGGGGTTCTTTGCTGCAATAGGAATAACGTTCTTATTATATCATGTTGCCACTAGGAGCTGAGAGCTACCAGGCTCCCTGAGAAGGGGAAAATCAGGTCAAGTTAAAAATGGAACATATTCTAGTTTCTATAATGATCAGCATTGGGATAGGGATCATGAGTGGGCCCTGTACTTACAACCTGAATGAAATTCCCCAAAACAAAAACATGAATATTCACAACAATTAAATGCATAAAGAAACAAACATGTATTGAGGTCTTCAAGATGATGCTTCAGTTGCTTTCTTAGTCTAAAAAAGATTACTATTGATGGTGATGATGTTGATGGTGATGGTGAATGGATCTATCTTGTTTTATGGAATTCAGAAAGAAATAGTCCCAGGACAAGTTGCTATTTATTGCTTTTTTTATTCATAATAACCTGTAGAACATTACATATGTGGATTAAATAACTGAATTTTTGGTAGTTGAATAAATTATGAGTCCATTAACTCATCTTCCATAAGCTTATAGAAAATATGCTCAATATAGATATGGTAACTGATAAGATGATGGACACACTATGTATCACATTCTATTCCTACATAGATTTGTCCTATACAAAGGTGATATTCTGACCTTTTTGAAATAGGTATTTACTGTTCTCTTTCATGGAGGGTGGTTTTTATTGATATATTTGAGAAGAAGTTGTTAAATAGTTTTGCCAGTTTTATGTAAACAAAATTTTCTATTTTATCTTCTGTGATCCTCTTTATATCTTGTTTGATCAGGAACTCTTTGCCTATCTAGGGTTCTTACTATGGCAATGGATACCATATATATGATTATGTACAGGTCTTAAAATGATTTTTACATCTTGTGTTGAATATTGTGTCCATTCATGTATCTATTCATGATAGTTATAGCAGATTACTTCTTTTTAGAATTACTCTTTTGGTATGCTTCATCTATTATATATGCTGTTAATTAAAAAAAAAATAGGAATCCAGACTAAGTATGCTCATCTTCTTTTTCAAACATTTGTTACACCAGAATTGTTTTTGTAAACATTTTGTTATTAGGTGGTATATCTGGAGCACCCCTGGTAGGAAAAGTTTGTAACATGCATAGCTCTTTAGTTTTTTCCTTTTCAGATTTCACTACCTCTTTTTTTTTACTTTTTGTTTTATCTACTCTGAGCTTAGGAGTGAAATTATTTCTTACTATTGTCCTGTTTTGCTGTGAAATATGTTGTCTTGTTGCTGAGGAATAGAATGTGATACATAGTGTGTCCATCATCTTATCAGTTACCATATCTATATTGAGCATATTTTCTATAAGCTTATGGAAGATGAGTTAATGGACTCATAATTTATTCAACTACCAAAAATTCAGTTATTTAATCCACATATGTAATGTTCTACAGGTTATTATGAATAAAAAAAGCAATAAATAGCAACTTGTCCTGGGACTATTTCTTTCTGAATTCCATAAAACAAGATAGATCCATTCACCATCACCATCAACATCATCACCATAAGCCATTTCTTATAATTGTTTGATATAGTAATAGCATGTAATGAAAATATTTGTATTTTTGTGCCTTCAGTCCATTTCGTATGCATATGTGGTTTGTCTGCATTAGTGATTGGTACTATCTACAGTGAATCATTTCTCAGAATGTCTTGCCTTCCCATAATAAGAGAAAATGGATCACCACTGTATCCCTGTATCCATTGCCCTCAGTGTGAAACTAATCACGATGAGGATTTCTTTCTTTTTTTTTTTTTAGGCAATTGGGGTTAAGTGACTTGCCCAGGGTCACACAGCTAGTAAGTGTCAAGTGTTTGGTCAGAGGTCGAATTTGAACTCAGGTCCTCCTGACTTCAGGGCTGGTGCTCTATCCACTGTGCCACCTAGCTGCCCCCAACGATGAGGATTTCTTCAGGGCAGGGCACCCTATGCTGACCTGTTTCTTTGACTCAGGAATTGTTGAACCACATTTGCTAGACTGTTAACCTTATTAATAATATTACTAGAGTGCAAATCATCAATGTTTCAGAGTTCATGTTAGGCCTTCAAAGTTATGATAACAGTTTTAGGCAATATAAAATCTCTGCTGAACATAACTCTGCTTGGTGTTCTCTTTTCTATTCCCTATATACATCTCATAATACATATATACATACATGCATACATACATACACACATATGCACATACATATATATACCATGCATATCTATATATCTACCTATATATAGGAGTGGATTTTAAACAGATTAATCATCATCATCATAATGCTAGCTGGAAATAATTGTAGTAGATTTATTTATTTATTTTTATAATGATTTTCATTATGCCTTATAGGGTCCTCTCATAAAGTGAATGGATTTTTGGAGAGGACATATAGATTTTTATGTATAAAATTTTTCCAGCAACTAAAAATTTACACATCAATCACTTTAAAGTTATTAGTACTTGACATGCCTACAACTTTACTAAAAAAAGTTGTGTAACATTAATTATTAACATATAAACAAATAGCTAAAGCAAAGTGTTTTTTAAAAAAATTTCACTTTATTGAATTAAATATTTGTTCCCTCTCTGATCTAATTTAAAATAAGACATAATATTGATTTTGCATGTAGGATAAACAAATCTTCATTACCATGCATTGAATCCCTCTGAATAGCTTCACTGAGAATAGTCCTATAGTTCTGAATACATTTTTGGTAGAATTATACTTTTTAGCAAAAAAAAAAAGTTACGAATTCCTATTGGTAAACCAGCAGCTATGTGGTGTAGCAGATAGAGTGCTGGACCCAGAATCAGGAAGACCTGTGTTCAAATCTTGCCTTGGACATTTACTAGTTGTATGACCCTGGACAACTCACTTAATCTTTGCCTCAGTTTCCTCAACCTGTAAAATGAACTGAAGAAAGAAAAGGAATACCACTCTAGAACCCTTGCCAAGAAAACTCCAAATGGGTGACAAAAATCAGAAACAGCTGAAACAGCTGAACAACAACAACAATTGATAAACAAAATGCACCTCTGAGATAATTAAACATGTAGATAAAAACCAAACAGAAATTTTACAGAATATTTTTTCTTTAAGTGAGAAGTGACCTTATGCCCATGTGAATTTATAATGAAAACACCATTCACACATAGGCAGTGACATCACTTCAAATTATTAGGATTTCTTATATGTTACATATTCAACAAAGGATTTATATAGGCTTGAAATAATGTTAGTTGAGATCTTGTCCATTCCCTTAGTTTAAAGATGAGGAAAGTTGCTCAAGGCTGCACAACTAGCTAATGGTAGTAGCCAAAATCAGTGGGTTTCAGTTAAATTCTCTTTCTGTAACATTGTGTTGACTGTTGATTTGCATATAGATTAAATGTGGCCAATGAAGGAAGCACAGAAACCAAAAGGGATATCAATATTATGTGTCCAGTGGATGAGTACAATATCCTGCAAGAAATTAAAAAGAAATTGTTGACATTTTCTTTGTGCTTTTGGAAGCTAGTACATAAATGATAACACTGAAGAATAAAGAGACCATAAAACAACATTATGCATAATCAGGAAAGAGCAGCAGCTGAATCAACAGAAGCTGGGCCATGTAGCTCCACAGTAAAGGTATATGAAAAAAAGACATTATACAGCTGCTCAAATAAGAATAGAATAGCTAATTAAGTGAAATCAAGAGATCTTAAGAGCTGCACATATAAAAGATAAGATTGCTTGTAAATTATTACTTGTCTTCTAAGTTCCAAAAAAGGTTTCATGAAAGATATAGGAAATTTTAGGAGAATTTTGTTTTTGGTTATTCAAAGTCCTTTGGAGAAGGGTTATGAAACTGAACATACCCTTTGACCCAGCAATACCACTACTAGGTTTGCATCCTAAAGAGATCAAAGGAAAAGTACTTATTTGCAGGAAGATATTTATACCAATTTTTTTTTTGGTGGCAAAGAATTGGAAATTAAGAAGATGCCTATCAATTGGGGAATGGATAAACAAGTTGTGATATGTGATGATAATGATGAAATATTATTGTATTTTAAGAAATGATCAGCAGAATGTTTTCAGAAAAGCCTGTGAAGACATATGAACTTATGCAATGTGAAGTGAGCAAAAACAGAACATTTTATACAATATATATACAATATATCATACAATATAGCAATATTGTATGATAATCAACTGTGAATGACTTAGCTATTCTCAGCAATATAATAATCCAAGACAATTCTGAAGAATTTGTGAGGAAAATGATATCCACCTGCAGAGAAAGAACTGATGAAGTCTGAATGCAGATTGAAACATATTTTAAAAAATACTTTTTTAATATGTACTTCCTTTTGCAACACAGCTAATATGGAAATGTTTTACATGTCTGCACATATATAATCTATATGAAATTGCTGCCTTCTCAAGGAGCAGAGAGTGGTGGGAGGGATATAGAGATCTTGGAACTCAAAATTTAAAAAAAATGTTAAAAATTTTTATTTACATGTAATTGAGAAAAAATAAAATAAAAATTAAATGCAAACTTAAAAAAAAAGAAACAAAGTCATTATAGAAAAGAATATTATTCTTAGAACAACTTTCTAAGGCAAACGAAATTAAGAAAATTTTTAAAGAAAATAATCTAATCAAATATCTAAAGAAAGCAATTTACACTGGGAGAGTCTACTTTTATTTATCATTTTTACTCAAGGCAGGAATCACATTAATTTCCAAAAGGGTACAAAGCACTGGGAGATAAATGGGCTTGACGAAAAAAGAAAGAAAGAAAGAAAGAAAGAAAGAAAGAAAGAAAGAAAGAA
>NW_020950792.1:10819749-10903598 GCF_900497805.2 Vombatus ursinus | reverse complement strand
AAGAAAGAAAGAAAGAAAGAAAGAAAGAAAGAAAGAAAGAAAGAAAGGAAAAGAAATTGTCTTGGCTCCACCTAGTTATTAACAAATTTTAAAATTAGAGAAGACATCCTTAAAGAATGTTTAATCACAGGAATAACTTGTTTCAATATGTAGGCAGTCATTTAAATATTCACCTTTTAGCTGAAAAAAATGATTTTTTAGCTAAAAATGTATATTGAATATGCAATCCAGTTTAAAAGTTAATTGGATTTTAAGATTTTTTAAAAAGCATTTATTAGAATTAAGCTCTGGAAAGGTCAAATACATTTGTAGAAGTGAAATGGAATAATTTCCTATTTACCCTCTCAATAAAAAAAGTTAATTTCAAGCCATTTGAATATAGTGCACTTGTGGACTTTGGGGAAATCCATTGAAATTGGTTCTTTAGTGAAATGGGATTATTTGAAAGAATTGAAAAAGACCGGATAAAGGAAACTTTATTTTTTTAATCAAATTTACAGCTCATGAAAAGTGTCAGGTAGATAAAGCTTAGCTGTGAAATTTCATAATTATTCACAGATGTCCAAAGAAAGTCTCATAAGATCACATCTGTGTATTCCTAATAATTTTCCAGTACCAGTTAAAATAGTGACTGGGAGAGGCAAAAAAAGGAAGACTTTTAAAAATAGAAGAAATATTTAAGTAAGGTGGGACTAAGTAGATGTTAAAAATTTCTTAAATTCTAAGTAACATACTCAGATTTCATCTTTCCTGTTTTTATTTTTCTCCAACTTTTATCATTCTTACATTCTGAGAAATTAATGGATATTCTAATGAAGATAAAAATATTCCCATTTAATTTTTCTATGGTACTCCAACAGAATTTTTAGACTCAGTGTAATTTGGTGGCTGAACACCTTGGGAAAAGACTGGGTGGAAATTTGTTTTATGTCCATCCACAATCATTGTAGCTCTTTAGGAACCAAAACTTGTATATCATGATATTTTAATTTATTAATCATTTGGGATGAAACAGTTCTATTTTTTAAGCCTTTGCTGAAACAACCATAACATTTTCAAAATCTTTTAAAAACAACTTTGCCTGTATTTACAACAGAGCATTGCCCCTACCCAGTTAAAGCCAAACAGGTCTGAAATTAGGTAAGGTTATCAAGTCTTTTAAATGTACTGTCACTATCCTCAATATTCTCTTTCTTGTTTCTTTTCCCACACAGTGACGACAACCTCCACCTTTTCAGGCAATCATGTCTTCACTCCCCCAGGCCTTATTTCTTTTCTTCTACTGACTATGCTTTAATACAGCATGTACTGAGGCCCAGAGAATTGATCTGATTGTCAAATATAAACAAACTGTATTGAAGTTCTCAATATTCAGATAGGAGGATATGTCCACACATCCTGCAGCTTACATATTATAGTCAGAAAGGTTATATGTCTATTTTCTGTTTATGTTTAATACTAGTCAGAGAACCACCTTCTGCTGCCTTGATAAGGAGTTTTCTTCAGATTGATTACTCTGAGAACTCTGGGAAACACAAGTATAAATACAGACATAAAAGGTCAGGTTTCTGGAGGAATTCCCAGCAAAGATTTGGTCTCTAAATTTCATTTTGGATGTAATTATTTTATAGAATCTCATTTTTGGATAGTTCCTTAAATGCATCCATCTAGTCAAATGCGTGCCTCAATGGAAAATTTTAACTGATATCTCCTCAGCAAGTGGTTATTTAGCTTCTATTTGAAAGCCATGAGAATATGGAATTATTATTTCCTAAAGTGGCCATTTACTTTAGGAAAACATTAATCATTAGGGAGTTTCTCCTGTATTTGGTGTATTATTATTATGTCACCATCATCATCATTTTCATTTTTTAAAAAAGTCTAATTCAACTTCTATGTAACATTCATCATTTTGACCTTAGTTTGTCCTGTTGTTTCAAGCAAAAATAATCTAATTCCTCCTTCAGGTGACAAGTATTTATATAATAAGCAATCATGATATTCTCTTTTCATCTTCAGGCTTAGCATTCCCAGCTAAAACAAACAAATTATTCTCCTATAATTTCTTAGAGTGAGATTGGTAACATAAGGGAGGGATAATAATTTAATTTCTCATGAGACCTATTCCTTTGTCACTTGTAGGCAAAATAGATCTGTTAGAGCTATTGAGGATACTGTAAAGAAAATATTTCTTCAGATGTTCATTGGCTAATATATCTTTGGAAGTCCTTTCCAACTCTGAAATCTTTTGATTATTTTTTGAGGGAAAAAAACAAGAAAAATGGGTGAATAAGTTTCCTTTCTCCACAACAGTGGGTAGGTTTAGGAAACCTGTGGCCTTGAGGCCACATATCTTATAAATAGGGTAAATTATATCACAAGAAGAGGCACAAAGACCTATTACAGTAAAGGGAAAGAAGGGAGGAGTATTATTTGAACCTTACTCTCATCAGTTTTGGCTCAAAGAGGGAATAACATACACATTCAGTTGGATATAGAAACTTTTCACTCACTATAGGGAAGTAGGAGGGGAAAGGGGAAAGAGGAAAGAAAAGGGAGGCGGAGGATAGAAGGCAGGGAAGAAGAAGTCGGGGAAAGGTAAAAATAATGAAAGAGGCAGATAAAAGTGTGAGGAGATTAAGGAAGGCAGTAGTCAGAAGCAAAGCACTGGTGAGGAGGGCAAAAGTGAAAGGAAAGAGAAAAATATAAATGGAAATGGAGGGGAATGGAATGGAGAGAGAGACACAGTAATCATAACTGTGAATGTGAATGTGATGAATTCTCCCATAAAACAGAGGCAAATAGCAGAGAGGATTAAAAACCGTAATCCTACAATATGTTATTTACAAGAAGCACATTTAAAGCAGACAGATACACACAGAGTAAAGGTAAAAGGCTGGTGGAGAATATATTATTCTTCAGCTGAAGTAAAAAAAAAAATAGGATTAGCAGTCCTGATCTCAGACAAAGTAAAAGCAAAAATAAATCTAATTAAAAGAGATAAAGAAGGAAACTACATCTTCTAAAATGTACCATAAAAAAATGAAGTAATATCAACACTAACATAAATGCGCCAACTGGTATAGCACCCAAATTCTTAGAGGAGAAGATAAGGGAGTTACAGAAAGAAATAGACAGCAAAACTATACACTGGGGAACCTCAACCTCTCCCTCTCAAAACTGGATAAATCTAACCACAAAATAAGCAAGAAAGAAGTTAAGGAGGAGAATAGAATTTTAGAAAAGTTAGATAAGGGAGACCTCTTGAGAAAACTGAATATGGATAGAATGGAATGTACCTTTTTCTCAGTGGTACATGGCATAAAAACCTCACAGTCCAATGCAGAAAGGCAGAAATATTAAATGCATCATTTTCTGATCATGGTACAATAAAAATTACATGTAATAAAGGGCCATGGAAAGATAGACTAAAATTAATTTGGAAACTAAATAATCTAATCCTAAAGAATGATTGGGTCAAACAATAAATCATAGAAACAACCAATAACTTCACTCAAGAGAATGACAATAATGAGACAACATACCAAAACTTATGGGATTCAGCCAAAGCAGTTCTTAGGGGAAATTTTATATCTCTAAATGCTTATATGAATAAAATAGAGAAAGAAAAGATCAATGAATTGGGCATGCAACTACAAAAGCTAAAAAAAGAATAAATTAAATATCTACAATTAAATACTAAATTAGAAATTCTGAAAATCAAAGGAGAGATTCAATAAAATGGAAGTTAAGAAAACCAATGAACTAATAAATAAAACTAAGAGCAAGTTTTATGAAAAAAATGCAATAAAATAGATAAACCTTTGGTTAAGTTGATTTAAAAAAAAAGAATGAAGAAAACCAAATTACCAGTATCAAAAATGAAAAGTTGAATTTACCACCAATGAAGAAGAAATTAAAGCGATAATTAGGAGCTATTTAGCCCAACTGTATTCCAATAAATCTGACAATTTAAGTTAAATGGATGACTATTTACAAAAAAAATTGCCTAGATTAACAGAAGAGGTAATAAAAAATACTTAAATTTCTCATGAGAGAAATTTTCAGAAAAAGTATATGTAAAAATGTATACATTAGGGACATGTATAAAAACATTTATAGTAGCTCTTTCTGTGGGGGCCAAGAATTGAAAATTGAGGGGATGCTTATCAATTGGGGAATGATTAACAATCTGTGGTATATAAATATAATGGAATACAATTGTTCCATAAGTAATGTTGAGCAGGAAGATTTCAGAAAAACCTATAAAGACTTACATGAATTGATGCTGAGTGAAGTGAGCAGAACCAGGAGAACTTTGTACACAGCAACAGTAACATTGTATGATGACCAACCTTGATAGACTTAGTTCTTCTCAGCAAGGATCTATGACAATTCCAAAATATTCAAGATGAAAAATACTACCACATCCAGAGAAAGAACTATGGAATCTGAATGCAGAAAGAAGCATACTATTTTCTGGTTTGTTTTGTTTTGTTTTGTTTTATTTCTTCTTTCTTATGGTTTTTCCCCCTTTCATTCTAATTTTTCTTTACAATATGACTAATGTGGAAATGTGTTTAATATGATTTTACATGTATACCCTATATCAGATTGCATGCAATCTTGAGGAGAGAAGAGTAGAGGGAGGGGGGAAAATTTAGAACTCAAAATCTTATGGAAGTAGATGTTGAAAACTAAAACTAAATGAATAAATTATAAAAAAGCACTGTGTGGCCCCATTGGATTCTGTGTATCTCTGAAACAGAACAAGAGAAAAAAAATCACCTAGACAAGTTGAGACTGCCAGGTAAACAACAAGAGGAGAAGCATGTCCCTAAGGCTAGTATTACTATAGACTTTTGTTTAAGTTACAAAATTCTGAGGCTATATCCTTTAATAAAAGGAAAAAAAAAACAAGAGGGGAGACATCATATGTGAAACCTTCTAAAACCTCCAATCCAATATCTATACTTATTATGGACTGGTGAATTAGATGGCACTGTGAATGATTTTCCATTGGGTGTTACCCATCCACTCATTTTTACTTAAAAAATAAAATAAAGCTAAGGTATATTTATTTTAAATATGTACATTGAGCCAAGTCTGTGGGGTAAAGGCAGGGATTCACCTTTGTTCTTGAAAATTCCTTTCCAAAGAACTTTAACACCTGAAAATAAATTCTGAAGTGGCAGAACCAAAAAAAAAAGCAAAAACAAAAAACAAAGAAAAGAAAAAAAGGACAGATGAGGTGAAACATCTTTCCACCCCAAAATAATTTAGAAAGTCATAAGGAAAGGTCTGTCTCACTGGGATGAGAGGGGAACACAATCCCACACAAACTGCACCACAGCAAGCCAGCAACAGATCTTGGAGATGACTGAATTGAGAGCAGTGGCTTCTGGAGCTCTTAGTAAGGGGTTGAAGAACTGGTTAGAGAGAGATTATTGGGGTCCCTTTGCTGGCATGGGATGTAGGATTTTATGTGTGTTGCCCACACTCAGATTCAGGTCACAGTCCCAGGTGAGGAGGAGCATTAGTGTACCCACACGAACACACACACACACACACACACACACACACACCAAAAAACAAGCAAATAAACAAACAAACAGCATGCAGTTGCGGGAGAATGGAAACCCTTTTCAAGTTTCAAGACAAAAAATAATGATTGTAGTCCCTCACAGACCAGAGCCCAGGACAGGAGAGCAGTAGTCACTTCTTCTTTGATCATACCACCTTGGAAGAACAGAAAATTTATGGACTCCCCAGAGAGATCCTGAAAGCAGCAGCACAAAACAAAACAAAACAAAACAAACCCTGAATCTTAGGACAGTACCCCCTACATACCAGAAACATAGCCCAACTTCAACATAAATTTTTAAGTCAAGGAATAGGTGGGGGAAATGAACAAATAACAATAACAAAGAACTTGATCATAGAAAGTTACTATGGTGAAAGGGAAGATCAAACACAAACTCAGAAGAAAACAATAAAGTCAAGATGGCTACATTCAAAGCCATAAAGGAAAATGTGAATTAGTCTCAGGTCCAACAAGAATTCCCAGAAGAGCTCAAAAAGGACGTAAAAAATCAAATAAGGGAGGTAGGGGGAAAATGGGAAAAGAAATGAGAGTGATGTGAGAAAATCATGAAAAAAAAGAGACAATAAGTTAGTAAGGAGGCACAAAAATTACCAAAGTAATAACACCTTAAAAAGCAGAATAGGCCAAATTGGGGTTGAGGAAGGGAAGAGAGAGAAAGACATGAAAATTAAGTGAAAAGCAAAACTCCTTAAAAAGTCAAATTGGACAAATTAAAAAGATGCAGAAAAAAATTCATTGTAGAAAAGAACTCTTTCAAATATAGAATTGGTCAAATGAAAAAGAAAATATGAAAGCTCAATGAGGAAAACAATTCCTTAAAATTATAATTGGGCAAATGGAAACTAACGACTCCATAAGACATCAAGAAACAACAAAACAAAATCGAAAGAATGAAAGAAATAGAGTAAAATATGAAATTTCTCATTGGTAAAACAACTGACCTGGAAAACAGATCAAGGCAAGATAATTTAAGAATCATTGGACTATCTGAAAGCCATGATCAAGAAAAAAAAAAGCATAGACATTATATTTCAAGGAATTATCAAGGAAAACTGCCCTGATCTTCTGAAACAACAGGATGAAATAAAAAATGAAAGAATCCACCTATTACCTCATGAAAGAGATCTCAAAATGAAAACTCCTAGAATATTGTAGCCAAATTCTACAGCTTCTGGGAAAAAGAGAAAATACTGCAAGCATATAAAAACAAATAATTCTTATATCATGAAGCCATAGTCAAGATAATACACAATTTAGCAGCTTCTACATTAAAGGATCAGAGGGCTTAGAATATGATATTTTGGTGGGTGAAAAAGGTTGGTATCTTACCTACTCAGCAAAATTGACTATATCTTACAAAAGAAAAATCGATATTTAATGAAAAAGAAGACTTTTGAGCATGCCTCATGAAAATATTAGAGTTGAATAGAAAATTTGACTTCCATATATTAAGGAGCATAAAAATTAAACAAGAAAAATAAATCTTAAGAGATTCAATAAGGTTAAACTTTACATTCCTCCAGGGCAAAATGAGTTCCTAACATCTTTAACATTATCAGGGTAAGTAAAAGGATTATACATGGGGGACACTGGTGTGACTTGACTATGATGAGATGATATCTTTAAAAGATAAAATAACATAAAAACTCAGTTGGGTATAGAAAACTATCTTACCCTAAAGAGAAGTAGAAAGAGAAAGTGATAAAAAAAGGGAGGGAGCTGATAGAAGGGAGGGCAGATTGAAGGAGGTGGTGGTCAGAAGCAAAACACTTTAAAGGAAGGACAGGGTGAAAGAAGAGAGAAGGATAATGGGGAAATTAAGGATGGAGGGAAATACACAGTAATCATATCTGTGAGAAAAAATTATAGCAAGTTTCTCTGATAAAGACTTCATTTCTCAAATATATAGAGAACTGAGTCAAATTTATATGAATACAAGCTATTCCTCAATTGATAAATATTCAAAGGATATGAACAGGCCATTTTCATTTGACAAAAACAAAGTTATAGTCACATAAAAACAATCTAAATCACTATTTATTAGAGAAATGCAAATTAAAACAACTTTGCAATATTACCTCACACTTATAGGGCAGGAAAGGGAAATGACAAATATTGAAGGGGATGTGGAAAAAATTGGGACACTAATGCAATTTTGACAGAATTGTAAACTGAAACAATCATTCTAAAGAGCAATTTGGAACTATGCCCAAAGGGCTATTAAATGGTGCAGACCCTTTGACCCAGTAATACCATTCTATGTCTGTATCCCAAAGAGATTTTAAAAAAGGAATAGAATTTCTACATACAAAAATATTTTAAAGAAAAATATTTTTGTACATAGAGATTCTATTCCTTTTTAATTTTAATAATTTTAAAGAAAAATATTTTTGGTGGCAAAAAATGGAATTTGTCCATCAATTGGAGAGTGGCTGAACAAGTTGCGGTGTATGATTGTGTTGGAATAGTATTGTTCTATAAGAAATGATGAACTAAGTGTTTTCAGAAAAATAAAAACCCAGCAAATTCTCGTATGAACTGATGCAAAATGAAGTGACAGAACCAGGAGAACAGCATAAACATAACAGCAATATTGTATGATTATCAACTGTGAATGAATTAGCTATTTTCAGTGATACATTGATCCAAGACAATTCTGAAGAGCTCACGATGAAAAGTACTCTCCTTCTCCAGAGAAAGAGCTAATGGAGTCCAAATACAGGTTGAATAATGTTTTTTTATACTTTCCTTCTTTTTTTCTGTTCTGTGTTTTCTTTCAAAACATGGTTACTATGGAAATGTTTTGCATGACTGCACATGTATAACCTATATCAAATTGCTTGCCTTCACAATGAGGGACAGAGGAGAGAATTTGGAACTCAAAATTTAAAAAAATGAATGTTAAGAATTATTTTTGTATATAATTGGAAAATACTTTTTTTAAATTAAGCAAAGAAAGCAAAGATTAAAAAAAAATTTTTAAATAAAGATATACATTGATTTTAATCTGCATTATTTTGAGGATTTCTTTCCATTCTTTCTTAGTCTTCAAAGGTTGCTAAGAGGGAGCAATTTGTGAAGCCAGTTTACCGTAACATACTGGAAGTATGAAATGTATTTTTCAGGCTAAAGAGAACATGAAGAAACAGCAAAAGCTTGTCAAGCTTTTTGTCACTGTTTATGTTAATAGAGGTCAATGGACCAGATAGAGTAGTTAATTAGGCTACTGCTACATGCAAAAATTTGCTAAGCAGGTCTTAAATTTTTAAAACTATTTCCGATGGATCTTAATCAATTCTAATTTAAAAGTTGAAGAGGCACAAATCTGAACCCTCTTAATCTCTCCTTCCAGATGTGGATAATACATACCATGAAGTTATATAAAAAGCCATGTTTTGAATACATGTCCTTATTTCTTCGACTATTTTCAACATTGCTGAATCCTTTAGGCTTTTTTTCTAGTCAAAGTGCACATTGGCTCATTCCTCTTCCCCATTTCCTTTAAATTGTAATTCAATTCCTTAGATTGAAACAAATTAATACAATATTATATGTGGTATCATGGGTTATTGAGTAGAGTACCGACCTAGGAATCAGGTTTCTGAGTAAGAAAAACCTGGGTAAAGATATGTGTTCAAATCTCACTTCTGACACATGCAAATTGTTTGGTTCTCTTAGACTATAATTTACATACATTTGTTCATTTGTCCAGTTAATAATAGTACCAGTAGAGTGGGCAAAATGGAGTAGTAAAATACTAGTGGATAGGGTAGAGCACTCATAATGGTAAAGACCTGTATTCGATTCCTGCCTCAGATACTAAGTAGTTGTGCAACCTGGGGATATCACTTAATCTCCCTTTGCCTCGGTTTTCTCATCTATAAAATAAGGTCCCTAATAATTCTAAATTGATGATCTTATAATTCAAATGACTAGTTCCTCATACTATCTGAAGATATAAATACTGATCTATCCATCTGTCTATACAAACGCACATACTGTATATGTTTGTATATAACCATCTTTTCATCTATCTTTTTTATATATTTCTATATTAATTAAACTTTTCTAATGGAAGAGAGATGTAAGGAATATCAAAATTTACCCTTATCTCACAGAAACCCCAACCCTTGTCTGAACTAGTGAAATATTGTTCTAATTGATCTTCCTATCTCCAATCTCTTCTGTTTGAAATTCATCCTGCACGTCAGTGCCAAAGTGATATTCTTAAAACACAGCTCAGGCTGAAATTCACTTGCTGAGAAAGCTCCACTGGCTCCCTACTACCTCTCTGGTAATACACAAATTCCTCTTGTTGTCATCTAAAACCCCTAAATCTAGATTTAACTGACATTATTATGTTTCTTTCTATGGTCCAGCCAAACTGGACTACTTGGTCTTATATATGATATGCCATATTCTGTCTCCAAGAGGGATACAAAATTTGAAGTACTCTTTCACACTCTTCTAGCAATGCACTCCCTCCTCACTTTAACTTCTTTTCTTTTTCTTTTTTTTCTGGTAATTACATAGTGTTTTAACATTCACAAAGTATTTTACACACATTATATATTTTGAGATTCACAAGCTATTTCGAATCCCTAGTTACCTCTAACAAACCTCAAATGTCTATTTCTATATATTTTTTAATCTCTCCCCCTTCCACACAGTGATTTTTTTGACTATGTTGTGTTTATTTAGTATATATTTATACCTATACTTCTCATTTTCCCCACATAATGTAAGCTCCTTGAAGGCTTCATTTTTGTCTTTCCATTCCCAGACTTTAGCACAGTGCCTGCCACATAATGGACACATGGACTGATTTATTGATTGAGTCATATTTTTTATTTATTCGTAGCCTTTTTTGGATTGATTTTCATTTCCTTTATAAATAAAATTTTCATGATTTTCCTATTTGAAAGTTTTATTTTTTTTTATTATTTTCATTTTGCTATGAATAAAATAGCTGAAATTGAACTACTTTGAAAATGTGTATATTTTTATAAATCATAGTATAGACAGGGAAAGACAAGTTCCTTTGAACATGAAAACTTGCTAATGAAACTTAATGAAATAACATTTTAACTTCAGTCTTTCCTATCTGCATGTGGATAATGGGAGCCATCACATACTCTTTTTAAAAAGTAGCCCTCCATTGATAGTGGGGATAGGAGAAAAAAAAATGTCTGACATATCTCTATTCTGCCAGTAGGTATGTTTCTTCCATATTGTGTGAGCAAATGATGATCTCATCACTATGCCACATAAACTATGTGCAAATCCAGAGGTCTGATTCTTATTCACTTCTAATACAAAGATCCTGTCCCATCCTTCTCTTCCCTATCTTTATGGGTCTATATATTTTGCAGTGAAGGTGACATTAGAGGGATTCCTTGAATTCTCCTGGCTTGGAGTTTCCCATTAAATTATAAGGATGAGATCTAATCTTATCTTTGTATATTCAGGGTGTGCACATAGTTAGCAGAGAACGCTACAGTTCATTGGTGCTTAAAATATTTACTGAAATAATTAATGGGTTAGGAGTTAAGTTTACAGGAGGGATATACTTACTCAGTTTTCACCCACTCCACACATTTTCAAAATGAAGAGAAGGTTCAGCCTTCGTGACTTGATCATACTCTTTTTCACTACTTGGGGTGAATCTCAACACTTTTCTACCCATATACAGTCTACTCCTTTTTTAAAGACTTAAAGGACTTTAACTTTAAGAACTTTTAACTTTTCTTTAAGATTCATTGCTTTCCTATTTTTTTTCATTCTCTGAATACTTTGCTATTTATCATCAATATTTTATTATGTTTCCTCTACTAATTAGTAACTTAACAAATGAATACCTAATGTTGACTTTTATACTACTGTGCTTATCATATATTTTTAATGGGTGGTCATCCAATATCCAGAAGTCAATTGTAAGTTTTTTGAAGGTGGCAATATGGCATGGTAGAAAGAAATTGTTGGACTTAAAATCAAGAAATCAAGTAGGATACGGTTGCATATAGTCATAAGAGTAGTGAATTATGGAGGGCTTAGAAACTCAGCTCTATTATTTACTACCTGTAACTGTAATTGAGTGAAGTAATTTCATCTCTATGTGCCTCAGTTTCTTATCTAAAAATTGAGGGAGTTGACCTCTAATTCCCATTGAGCTCTAACTATATGGTTCTAGGAAATAAATTCCAAATCTAGAACTAGATACATGAGTGATGTTTGAAGTCCCAGTTTTCTAGTCTGGAAAATGGGGATGAGTATAATGTACTTTTACTGAGAGCAAATATCAATGTGCTCTACAGTATGGGTATACTGTAAAAATATTCAGGATAGGGGCAGCTAGGTGGCACAGTGGATAGACCACTGGCCCTGGAGTCAGGAGGACCTGAGTTCAAATCCAGCCTCAGACACATATCACTTACTAGCTGTGTGACTCTGGGCAAGTCACTTAACCCCAATTGCCTCGCAAAAAAATTTTAAAAATAAAAAGAAATACACAGGATGAATTCAGCCTTATGAATGGGTTTTATTTTTGATAGTACTGTGTCAGTGATTATGTTTTACATTTTTGTATCTGGCAACACAGTATTAGGCATATAATAGGTATTCAGTAAATGCTTATTGATAAAAAATCTTTTAAAATACAACTATTTTGTGAAATAAGGGTTTCAATTATTCCTATTTTTTAAAGGTAGCAGGTGTAATAGATGATACCTTTTTCTGATGACAAAAGTTTTCTTTTTCTGCATAGTTTAGAAATCAGGAGATTTTTATAAATGCAGAATTATAGAACTTTGAAATGGTAATAAAAATAATCCACTCTAACCAATTTATTTTGCAGACAGGGAAATTAAAGCCCAGAGAGGCTTATGACTTGTCTGAGGTTGCACAACTAGTCAATGGCAATGCCTAGATTGAACCATAGGTCTCTGGACTCCTACCCTAATGCTCTCTCTTAAAGGGTAAACAAAAAGCTTAAAAAAACATAATTTTCAGAGACTGAACTAAGGAACCTGGCAGCATTACTCTGCTAGCCTTTTAGGCTATGTCCAATTTTCTTGTTGTAACTTTTGAAAAAATCTGTTAGTTTCCACATTAAAAAGTTAATATTATGTAAGGCTTATCTTTTCAAAATATTGGTGATTTGGACAAGTTTGAAAAAGTATTTTTAACATGTTTTCAGCCCTCAAATCTCACCATATATAACAAATGAATGAAAATCCTTAAAATATTAAATGCTATTATTTATTAAATTAATTTATTAAATAAGTAAACACTGGCAGTTAAGTGGCATAGTGAGTAGAGTGCTGGACTTGGAATTAGAAAGATCTGAGTTCAAATCCAGACTCAGATAATTAGTAATTGTGTGACTCTGGACTAGTCAATTAACCTCTATTTGCCTTCATTTTCTCATTTGTAAAAAAGAGTTAATAATATCACTTAAACTGCACAGTTATTGTGAAGATCACATGAGATATTTGAAAAATGCTTAGCACAATATATGGCATGTAGTAGGTCCTATATAATGTTAGGTATGATTATTAATAATTATTTATTATTACTTTGTGTCAAACACTCTGCTAGGCACAGGAGATGAAAATGCAAAAGCAAAACAGTTCCTTCACTCAAGTGAAGTGTGCATCTGAATGGGGAAGAAGCCTAAATACTTTGAATAATGGTTGTTCATGAATGGAGTTAGAGTTCTCAGAAATCAAAAAGGTGGATAAAACAATAGATCAGTTCATTGACATATCTTACTAGTGTGTGACTTTATTATAATTGTCAGAGAAAAAATTAGGAAAAAGATGATGATGAGGAAAGTCTTCCATCTTTACTCTTCTCCTTTTCTATATTTCTGTCTTCCTTCTTAGTCTCATAATGATAGGGTAAAAAAATGAGTGGGGAATGGTAAAGATGAAGATCCAGATGTGTCCTAGCACCCTGTGTAATGCTGAGTGGTCTAATTTGCCTCAGCAATAGTCTCTGGTGATCTAGTTTGAGAGGAGGAGTAATGGCATCAGTAGAAGTGACAGGGCAGAAGATGGCCAAAGTATACATAAAACAAATAAGACATAATATATTTCATAGTATGACTTCCAATTCTTCTGTTTTTCTTAAAGGGAATAGAAGAAAATGTGTGTACACACATATAATTTTAAATCCTATTTATATCTAGCTTATATGTTTTTTATAATTTTCTACTTTCATATACATAGAGACACATATTTATACACATATGTACGTTGATGCATATATGTGTGCACATGTACATATCATGCACACAATATTCATCATTTCCCACTTGACTGCTCTCCTGGAATTCATCATTATTCCCATAAACTCATCATCCTGCAATATCATATCAACTCTGAAACTTAAACCTTCTCAGAAGTCCTTATGCTTAGAGCCCCTTCCTCCCTATAATTGGAAAGGGTGGAAGAAAAACATTTGAGAGCTCCTGCCAGATCCTCCATTTAAGAAGTGTGCCCAGGGCAGTCGTGTCATTATGTCTTACTGGCTGCAGAATTTCTTCATGCATCTTTGGACTAATATCTTCCCTACTTCCCCATTTCCCTTTCCCTGTTTTTCAGCTTCTTTTTATGTGTTGTATTTCCTAATTAGATTGTAAGCTCATTGAGGACAGGGACTGTCTTTTTGACTTTTTTGTACCCCCAAAACTTAATATATTGCATGTTATAATTGACACTTAATAAATGGTTATTGACTATCGACTATTATTCTCTCTGTGAATGTGTCTCACTGTCTCTGTCTCTGTATATATGCACATGCATATACACAATGCATGTATGTATGTGTGTATGTATACATATATATGCATATGCAAATACACAGACACAGACACACATGTATATTTGTATGTGTTTTGTACTAGAGGAACTATTAGATTTCTTCAAGTTCCATGTCTATGAATTTTATGACCTCATACAAATATTGCCTGTAGCCTATAGAGGAGTGGTAGGAAGGAATGTTTTCAACTCTAATATTTTATGATTCAGTTCAACCTTGTTTTTGAGAGAAATAGGCTATTTTTTAAGACTTGTAAATGATATTTCTTTTTACATATAAATATTCTTTGCAGATAAATATTCATCTCTACAGATGTGTCTCTATATGTGAATATCCATATACACTCATATGTATATATATACACATAAATGTAGATGCATGTAGGTAGGTATGTATATTGTGTATATTGTATATCTATATAATGCATAAATATACATATTTACATGCATTTATGTGTCCATGAATGCACTTATATATTCATGTGTGTACAGACATATCTATATCTAATCTATCTCTCTCTATATAGGTGTATGTATATGTGTATACTTAGAGCTTGAAAAAGACCCCAGAGTTCCTTTAGTACAGCCCCCTCATTTGCAGATGAGGAAAAGGAGGCCACAAAGCAGTAGCTGGAAAAATGAGTAGAAGATTGATAGTATAGGGTTTCTATAGCAGTACAGAGTATTTCTATCAAAATTATTATTATCAATTTGGAAAAGGCAGCTGTTCCTAGGGAGCATATGAGTTAAAGAAATAAGCACCCTCCTCTCCCCAAACACAGTTTCCTTTTCTTTAGATACCCAGAAGTTTGAATAGTTAATAAATGAAGGAAAGCATTATTTGATTATTTGATTTTGCATGCTAAGGCTCTGGATCTATTAAGCTTAATAAGGTATTTATACAACCCAGAAAAGATTTAATTTGGAGGATTATTTAATAGCTTTGTTTTCCAAGCAGTACAAGCAAGTCACCAAAACAAACAATGTAAAAGACAACCTTTTTATCTTTTGACAAATGTGTATTCAGCCTACCTTTTCTCTTTCTCTTTCATTTCATATATAAGTAATGCATTTGAGGTCAAAATAGTCCTGAAGTTTAAGTGAGAAACTATAAATATCTTATTTTAAAGTAGAATAATATAAATTCTAAGTCCTGCTAGTTTTGCTTCAATTTTTATTTTCCCCCGTTGGATGAATCCATAAATTTTGTTAAATTGATTTAGTCCATTTTGTTAAAAAGCTCTAAACTGGCTTTTTTTTTTTGCACATGAAATAATTTGCATTCTACAAATTTACTGCCTTCTTAAATTATAGGAAAAGATTTGAAGATAACTGCAGATGAATTTTAACTATCAACTTTCTTCTACTAATGTATTTTCAGAGGTCTCTGGAAAACAGAGAATATGATATCTAGGTTCCATATTTTAAACTCTGAAATTGAAATGAATCTTGGAATTTTAAAAGTTCTCCTACCAAAGTGGGAGTTTGCGATCCCCAAAGTATCCAGTTTTCTTTTTTGTTAGATTATTGGCCTCTCTGCCTTCTTTTAAATCTCTACTAAATCTCATCTTTTACTGGAAGTCTTACCCAATCCTTCTTAATTCTAGTGCCTTCCCTCTGTTAATTATTTCCTATTTATCTTGTGTATAGTTTGTTTTGTTCATGTTGTCTCCTCCATTAGACTAAGCCCCTTGAGGTCAGGGGCTTTTTCCTCTTTTCAAATCCCCAGAGATTAGTCTGGTGTCTGGCACATAGTAGGTATTTAATAAATGTTGACTGATTGACAATTCAATTTTAGTGTCAATATAGAAATTATGTATGCATGTTCTTTTTCATTTGTTTGATTTGTCTATGAACTAAGCCAGAATTTGTTAATTTATGTAGCTTAGCCTTATTTATGTAATTTAACCATGACAGTAATTGGGCAGGGTGATTTTATACACATCTGACACAACAGGTGTATTTACTGTGCTTAGAGAAGAGATTAGGCAGTTCCAAAATTCTAACATCCATTTTATGTACAAAGGATCATAGAACTATATCTGGAAAAGTCCTTAAAGGTAATATCTCATCTTATAGACTGAAAACTGAGGCTCAAAGAAGTGATTTGTCAAGGAGGCAGATAGTGAAGTGGCAGAGCAAAGATTCAAATTCTGTTTCTTTCACTCCTAATCTGTTACTTTTCTACTGTGTAAAATTGGAATTGCTGATTGGCATAAAATATCTGTTAACATGCATATATGTAGATATATGTAAATAGATAGATAGATAGATAGATAGATAGATAGATAGACAGTCAGATAATATGTGTGCATGGTATTTTCCCCCAGTGAAATGTAAGCTCTTTGAAGCCAAGGACTGCTTGTCTTTATATGCTCAGGACAATGTAGTAACATAGTAATTACTTAATATATGCTTGTTTAAATTGATCATACAACGGGTTTGTTTAAAGCAAAACAATAACAGCAAAACACATAACGTACTCACATAATGTCCTCAGCAAAGCAATTGTGAGATTCCCTTTAGGTGAGTCCCATTTCCTTCTCTAAAAATACAGTTCATACTCAGTGAAGTCCCTTCTTTATGAGAAGAAATCATAGGTTGCTGTTTTTTCTCCTTCTATAACTGAAATACAAATTTGTAAATTTCTGAATAATAGTTCACTTTAAGACAAGAGTTCCATCACTCTGGAGTGGATAATGGGAATGTGATATCATTATGTCCCCTACCATCTAATGCAACAGACTTTTGATGGCCTTGGTTCTCCTGTAGTAATATTGCCCCCAGACATTCTACATCATTCGGATCAGCAAAAGCCAACATGCGTGCATTTGTTAGGCAGCTAACTCAGTTTTTATGATTGTATCATATTTGTTATGTTGGCAATCTTCCAAAGGTTTCAGGGAGTTCAAACCAGATTGTGCCTTTTACTCTTCTTAGTCATATATCTATGTGTGAGGCCATTAAGAAGCTTTGTGACAATGTAATAGCTCATTACAAATCTCCAATAACAGCCGCCAATACCTATAAAACTCTCTAGCTTCTAATAATTCTTCAGAAGTGTTGTGATGATGATTGTTTCTGCTATCCCAGAGTAAGTGCTTACTGATTGGATCCTAAGTGACCAATGCATTTGATGGGAATTGGACAGAATTGGCATTTGTCAACTGACAATTTTTTATCATCAGCTTCTACCTAATTTAATACTTTCAGCATTTTTAGCTCGAGCTCTTTCAATGTCTATCAAATGCAAAGAGATTATTCAGATAAAACAATATTTACAAATAGCTCATGTCACTCATCACATTTTCTATGAGTCACTACAAAATGGCAAGGGAACCAGATTAGTTCCATAAATACCTTGAGGTATGTGTTTAAATTTGTGTATACCACTGGATATGTTCATGCTCTATCTATGTTGAACACCGTTTCCAAATCCAGTTTAACATATGAACCAGTTCTGTATTTTATGCAGCTAATAGTACAATTTGACTTACTTAGAAAAACGTTACTGACCTAAAATAAAAACTTCAAGTGGAGGTAAAACAACATAATCTGCTATTTCTAGTAACAATTAATTGAGAGATGCACATTAGATATTGTTCTTTCAAGCATGTAGAGAATCTTGCACTGAGCAAAAGCCTCTAGGTCTTCATATGTGGTGAAATTATTACTGTTTGGAAGCTTCTGGTTAGAGAAAGAGTGCCACCAGAGGCTTGTGATCAGTACTAATCATAATAACTTTGCCACAGAGATGTTTTTTAACCCTTGGTATAGTAGCAAGGTTTTATTTTCAATTGATTCATATGGCTGTTTCTAAAATGCTAGCCCTTTTAATTAAAAAAAAATAATTCCTCTGTGCCATTTGGTATTTTGTGGTTAATCATAGTTCAGATACCATGAAGCAAATGTGTCAGTGGCAAGAAACAGTGCTTTATCTTCATTGCAATATACTTGTAACAGAGTCAGAAATCAATAATGACAACATTGCAAAGGCATCCTCATGCTGGTGAGTGTAACATGATGGAATGTATTTTTTCAGTGGGTGATAAAGTGCTTGCACTATAGCCATCTTCAGTGTTAGAAAAACATGGGGGGCTTTTAATAGTTAGAGAAAAGGTTGAAGCTTTTGCCTCTTGAAACAATTTAGACTTCCTGCAGACTTTCCAAGTTTTCATCTTCTGCTGTTACTCTATTGGGAGCTCCATCAAAATATGGTACCATATCTAGCACCCTAGAAAGCAGAAGGGAGCCCAATAGTATCCTAAAGTCATAGTAATTCCAAAAACAAATGTAGTTCCCCTTAACTAGGGGTCATGACTTGGGTCATACCACTGACTTTCAATTTTGACAAAACTTGGCCAAAGTCAGGTTTAGTAAAGACCATCCCCTCTATAACAGCATTGAAAAATCAATCGACTTTAGACATGGGTATGTAAGCAACTTAAGTGTTTTTGTATCAGCACAATTGTATTCTTCACCATAGGCCATTAAGCAACATAACTGATGTAGCTCAATGAATATGTGTTACTGATGCTCTTGTTCTTCAAAATTACCTCAGAGCAACAGGTACATTGCTAATTTCCCAGTATATCAATAGACTACCTGGATCCTAAATGAAATAAATAAAAACAAGTAAGGCTGGGATCTCCTTCAAAGTTTTCACATTCCTTAAGCACACATTGGGAAATCTTTAAAATTTTTCTCTGACTGTTCAAATTGCTTGAATGCATTGGACAAATCCCAAAACTTATGAACAATTTCTTTCTTGAGAAGCATTTATTCTGGACCTTAGAGATGATGAGTGGAAACTTTTCTATGAAGGAGTAATGACATGCATTTACAACACAGTTTTTAGTGAACATTTGGGTGATGTAAAAATGTGTGAATAGGTAAAAAAAAAAGGTACTATTTTGAGTAAGAGGAAATAAACATCAAAGAAAGTTGAAGCAAACAAAGAAAAAAATATATTGTTTGAAGTCAGAATGAACTTTCTACTAGTTCTCCAGAGATATCTGCTAAAGACTAAGTTGTTTAGCATTTTATTAAAAAAGAGATTAGCAGCATAAGTGGAAGGAATTTCAAATTCACAGAATGCACAAAGCTAGTGGGATTGTCCAGTTAAGCAGGCAAGATAATGAACTCAATGTGCCAGAACATTCTAGGGAGAATATTTCCATTGGCTCTTTCCCTCAGTAGAAGAAGAAGGATCTACAGTTATGCTCAGACCAGGGTGAACCAGAATATGTGATAAACATTGTTTGTATACATAAGGATAGGAAACAAATTGTATAAAAGTGTTAGCAAACAAACAAACAAAAAACATATCCAGATAAGCTAGAACACTGGCCTAAATAAAATGAAATCTTTGTTTGTTCAAAGTCTTATAATTAGGATAAGAAAATCTATTGAACAAGTACTGACTTAGGTGGTATATTTGAGAAGAGTGTTAAGTTCAATATGTATTAAGAGTACAAGAAGGCAGCTATAAAAACTAGGTCATACAGGGAAAGTTGCCTCAGGTAGATGGGTATTGTTAGTGGTATTCCCCTCAATAGTGATCATAAAATAAAGATTAGATAACCACTTTTCAATTATATTGTAGAGAAATTTTTTCAGGTATGGCTTGGATAGTCTCTAAAGTCTTTTTCCAGCTATAAATTTATTTGATTCTGTAATTAGTATATTGGATATAGTATCCTCTAATAAAGCAGTTTATTGCAACAAAAAAATCTACAAAGTAAAATCAATCATCACAGTGACACTATCTGTCAATGTATATTACTTTTGGCACATGTAGTACCGAACCCTCCAGTCTTCTAGTGAGAGGAGGGAGATATGTTTTACCAACAGACATCAGGAAACAATATTGCTGACCTTCTATTCTGGAAGACTACATAAGGAAAAAATAGGCACCAGAAGGTCTTCCAAACCAGGAAAGGCTTCAATTTCGGTGACTTCCTCTGTGAGAAAGAGGTTAGCTGAATTGTTAATTAACGGGTGACTTTTTTTTTTTTTTGGTCTAAGCAATTCATGAATGTTGCCTACTAAGATGTAAATTATTTATAATCTACACCAAATAAAGTAATACCTGTAATAAAGATATCATAGATCCATGAAGGACTGAGGCAATGTGTGTAATATATAATTAAAGGGGATTTTCAAAGTCAAGAAAAACAAAAAGAAAGTAAAATATACATTCAAAGATAAAGAGAGGATAAAGTGTATGTAGAGTATTAGAAGTATCAGTTTAGTCCCTTAAATTTTTTTAGAAAACCTTAATTTCCCACAGTCTTTCTGTCTCTCCATCTCTTTGATTTACTTGTCAGTAATGTCTTTGTAAAATGATCTAAAATGAACTTGGCTGTCAAATAACTATATACTATGTGTTCTACGAGGGCAGCTAAGTGGCGCAATGGATAGAGTGCCAGGCCAGGAGTCAGGAAGACTCATATTATTGAGTTCAAATCTGGACTGAGACACTTATTCACCGTGTGGCCCTGGGCAAGTCACTTAGCCTGTTGACATCAGTTTCCTCATCTGTACAATAAGCTGGAAAAGGAAATGGCAAACCACTCCAGTTATCTTTGCAAAGAAAACCATGAATGGGTTCACCAAGAATGGGACATGACTAAAATGACTAAACAACAACAAATGTGTTCTATAGGATAACAGGTGATATTCAAAGAGTACTTGGAAATAATTGTCAACGCCATCTGATAAATATAGGGTATAGGATTCTGAAGAACACAAAACAGAAACCTTATCAACATAATTGACTATATCAATAACAAAACCAACAGAAATCATATGATTATCTCAATAGATGCCAAAAAAAACTTTTGAAAAATACAGCACCCATTCCTATTAAAAATACTAGAAGGCATAGGAATAAAAAGTACATTGATAAGCAGTATCTACCTAAAACCATTAGCAAGCATTATTTGTGATGGGGATAAGCTAGAAGCCTTTCCAATAAGATAAGAGGTGAAACAAGGATGCCCAATATGACCACTATTATTCAGTTTAGTACTAGAAATGTTAGCTATGGCAGTAAGAGAAAAAAATTGAAGGAAATAGAATAGGCAATGAGGAAACAAAACTATCAAGCTTTGCAGATGATATCATGGTATATTTAGAGGACACTAGAGAATCGACTAAAAAACTACATGAAATTATTAACTACTTTGGCAAAGTTGTAGGATATAAGATAAACCCAAAAAAATCATCAGCATTTCTTTATATGACCAACAAAGCCCAATGGCAAGAGATAGAAAGAGAAATTACATTTAAAATAACTGTAAACAATATAAAATACTTGGGAGTCTACCTGCCAAGACAAACCCATGAACTATAAGAACACAATTACAAAACACTTTTCACACACATAAAGTAAGATTTAAACAATTGGGGAAATATCAATTGCCATTAGGTAGGCAGAGCCAATATAATAAAAATGACAATTCTGCCTAAGTTAATTTATTTATTCAGTGCCATATTGATGAAACTACCAAAAACCTATTTTATAGAGCTAGAAAAAAATAACAACAGAATTCATCTTGAAGAACAAAAGGTTTAGAATGTCAAGGGAATTAATGGAAAAAAAAGATACAAAGATAAGTGGCCTAGCAATACCACCCCTCAAACTATATTATAAAACAGTATTCATCAAAACTATCTGGTACTGGCTAAGAAGTAGAGTGATGAATCAGTGAAATAGATTAGGTACACAAGACACAGTAGCCAATGGCCATAGTAATTTAATGTTTGAGAAACCCAAAGATCTCAGCCTTTGGGATAAGAATTCTTTTTTTTTGACAAAATCTACTGGCAAAACTGCAACATCTCTCACAAAAAAACCAAGATAAGGTCAAAATGGATGCATGATTTAGACATAAAGAATGACACCAAAAGCAAATTAGAAGAGCAATGAGTAGTCTACCTGTCAGATATATCAAGAAGGGAAGAATTCATGATCAAACAAGAGATAGAGAGTATTTCAAAACATAAAATAGGTAATTTTGATTATATTAAATTAAAAAGCTTTTGCTCAAACAAAATCAATGCAACCAAGATTAGAAGGAAAGCAGAAATCTGGGAAACAATTTTTACAGACCCCTTGATCCAGCAATACCATCACTAGCATACTCTGTATCCCAAAGAGATCATAAAAAAGGGAAAAAGGATCTACATGTGCAAAAAATATTTATAGTAGCCTTTTTCATGGCGGTAAAATATTGGAAATTAAAGGGATGCTCATCAGTTGGGGAATGGCTGAACAAGTTGTGGTTTATTTTTATTTATTGTGCAATAAGAAAGGAAGAACAGGCAGATTTCAGAAAAAACCTGGAAACACTTGGACAAATTGATGTAAAGTGAAATCAACAGAACCAGGAAAACATCATACAAAGTGTCAGCAACAGTGTGTGATAATCAACTATGAATAACTCAGCTTTTCTCAGCAACACAATGATCCAAGACAAGTACAAAAGACTCATGAAGGAAAATGTTATTCATATCCAGATAAAGAACTGATGAACTCTGAATGCATATTGAAGCATTTTTTTATTCACTTTATTTTTTTCATTTTTTTTCATTTTTATCTATTTCTTCTTTCACATCTGTGACTAATATGGAAATATATTTTATATGCAGCACATGTATAGCCTATATGAATTTGCCGGCAATTTTTAGAAGAGGAGAAGGCTGAAAGGAAGAGTGAAAAATTTGAAATTCAAAATTTTGTAAAAATGAACACTTAAAATGTTTTTGACATGTAATTGAGAAAAAAACTATTTTAAAAAAATGTGCCTTTTGAAACAAATATCTTCCAAAAAGTAAATCTTATTGGTGACCCAAAGGAGAGTGATGACTTGTATTGTGGGTGCAAGTAGATGACAATATTTCAGAAGATAGCCTGAAACAAAGTTAAACTGAACAGCTACAACTGAATAAGCTATATTTATGAAGAAAATAAGATTCTAACATGTTTAGTAAAAACAAACTAACTAACAAGACATACAGAAAAAATGTGGTAGTTAATTTACTTCATGCTTCACAAGGTACTAAGCTAACAAACCTAGTTAACATACTCCAAAATTAAAGCTGGAGAAACTGATTACTCTGAAATAGAAAACAGAAATAATTATAAGCTAAAAAGCAATGGTGAGGAAATTAAAAGAAGAACAGTATACCTTAAAAAATAAACAATCTAGATTGAGACAATTTTGAAATGATATTGGGGGGATTCAAGTGTTGTTTGATGACTAAATTTTACTCACACATTTCTACAAAGATGCAAACTTTTGCAACAAAAGCTCCTTATTTGAATAAAAACTGCTAGGAGAACTGAAAAACAGTATGGCAGAAACTAGGTATAGACCAACATCTCACACGATATACCAAGATAAGGTCAAAATGGGTAAATGTTTTACTCATAAAGGGTGAAAACATAAACAAATTAAGAGAACATGGAATAGTTTATCTGTCAGATTTATGGAGAAGAGTGTGCCGGTCCAAACCTTGCACTCTCTTACAGCCAGATCAGGCAACCAGGGTCATACTCACCGGTCTTCGGGGTCACCCGGATTTACCAGAGACGAGCCGATCAGGAGGTACAAAAACCTGAACTTTATTCAATAATCATCACAGCAAGGCCAGGCAGGAAGGCACACGCGCAAGCAGGAACAAAAGCCGACTTCGCCCCCCCCTCCCTGCAGCTCTTTTTAGTACCTTCTTCGTCCCTCCTCCTCAGCCCGCCCATAGTGACTCGTCGAGGATCAAATATCGGAAGAGGATGTCTAGCATAGTGCCCGGACAAAGGGAGCATACGTGGCACAGGAAGTGGGGCCTAGATATTTGGAAGGAGGCGAGAGGAATCAGTGCATAGACAAAGGAGAAAGTAGTGACGCAGGAAGTCGGGCCCAGATACCGGGGGGAGGCGTCTGGGGTCAGTGCTACACCTAGGGAGCATACGTGACTCAGGAAGTCAGGTTTGGTCACAGGAAGGAGGCGTCTGGGGTTAGCGTGGTACCTAAGGAAGGAGGCTAGACAGAGAGAGCTTGTTCTCTGCCGTCCCACTCCCAAGTGGCACAGCCCCTGCCTCAGGAGTACGTACTCCGGCTGCTTCCTTGTACCTTGTTTCTTCTCCAGCTTGTCACAGCTCCACATAGCACTGCCCCTGCCTCGGGAGCGTGAGCTCTGGTTGCTTCTCCATATCCAGATCCCATCCCAGTACACCACAACTCCGCCCAGCACAGCCCCTGCCTCGGGAGCATGAGCTCCGGTTACTTCCTAATACCCAGTTCCCGTCCCATGTTGCCACAACTCCCACTAGGCAGTAGATAACACCAGACAATCCCTCACAGAAGAGACGAACTTAGGACCAAAGAAGATATAGAGAGCATTATAAAAGGTAAAACAGATAATTTTGATTACATAAAATAAAAAAGGTTTTGCACAAACAAAATCAATGCAATCAAAATTATAAAGAATACAAAAAACTGAGGAAAAAATGAAACAAGTATCTCTGATAAAAGCCTCCTTTCTCAACTATATAGGAAACTGTCAAATTTATAAAACTACACGTCATTCCCTGACTGATAAATGGTCAAAGGATATGATAAGGCAGTTTTCAAAGAAATCAAAGCTATCTATAGTCATGAAAAAATGGTCTAAATCACTATTGATCAGAGAAATTCAAATTAAAACAACTCTGAGGTATCACCTTACACCTAGCAGAGTGGCTAATATGACAAAAAAGGAAAATGTCAGATGTTGGAGGGAATTTGGGAAACCTGATACACTAATGCATTGTTGGTGGAGTTGTGAACTGATTCAACCATTCTGGAGAGCAATTTGGAAGTATGCCCAAAGAATAACCAAACTATGCATACCCTTTGTTTCAGCAATGCCATTACTAAATCTATATTCCAAAGACATCCAAAAAAAGGGAGAAAGGACCTATTTGTCTAAAAAAATATTAATAGCAGCTCTTTTTGTGGTAGCTAAGAATTGGAAATAGAGGGGATGACCATAAATTGAGGAATGGCTAAACAAGTTGTGGTATATGATTGTAATGGAACATTATTATGCTATAAAATATGACAAGCGGGATGGTTTCAGAAAAACCTGAGAAGACTTACATGAACTGTTGCTGAGTGAAGTGAACAGAACCAGGATACCATTGTACACAGTAATAGCAATATTGTTCCATGAAGAACTGTGAATGACTAAGGTATTCTCAGCAATATAATGATCCAAGACAATCCCAAAGGACTAGTGATGAAGCATACTCTCTGCCTCCAGAGAAAGAACTGAAGCATGCTGTTTTCATTTTCTTTCTTTCATTTTTTTCCGATTATTCAAGTCTTCTTATACAAAATGACTAATATGGAAATGTTTTACATAATTGCACATGTATAACCTATATCTGATTGCTTATCATCTGAGGGAAAGGGGAAGGGAACAATAGAATTTTGAACTTAAAACTTTAAATAAAAATGTTAAAAATTTTTTAAAAATCTAAAATTGTTTTTACTAGTCAAACTGATTTCTTTTGTAGACACTTTTCTATCATTTGGACTTCCCCAAGCAAATGTACTAATCAGAGACAGTATTTTTTTTATTTATTTCCACTTTTTTCTGTTAATAACTTCTTTAGATGAGTGATATTGGAACTGTTTTAATTGTTTACAGTGCCTTCTCATATTTATCCCTTTTTCTTATTTGGTTTTAATGTTATCTTTTGCTTTAACTAGTTCTGACTTCAGACAGGTGATTTTGAAATGGTTCCTACAGTTGTTTCCTATTTGTCAAGATATTTTTCCTCGCCATATTTAGCACCCTTAAACTCTCCCCCTAGAGAAAATAATTATTCATAATATCCAGACTTCAAGATTCTGAGTATTTTATAGGATTTTTACCTCTTCCATTTCCCAATTGTGAAGGATGTTTGGTTACACATACGTACACATACATTGTACATACATATTCACACACATATACACATACACTTGCATACATGTATAAACATGAACACATGTTTTTTATGTGTCCACATATACAAACATATAATCTAGCTATTACTATTTTTCCATCAAATACATATATGTGTATTGGCATCTTCACCTGTGCTCAGATTTCACCAAGTCATTATTATAGAATATAAGATGGAAAGGATTTTAGCTAACCTCTTTTCTGTACCTCAGTTTCTTCTCTAAAATAAGGATAATAACAACACCTACTTCCCAGCATTGTTGTAAGGATAAAATTAAATAACATTTTTTTAAATGCCTTGAAAACATTAAAGTGCTATATAAATGCTAACTATTATTAATATTAGTTGCAAAGCGCATGCCAATCTGCAATTGAAGTTTCCTCATTTAGGAATTCCTAACACAAATGAAGTCATAGATTCAACCTGTACAAATACACACACACACAGACACACACACACACATACACAATTAACCATTATGAACAACGTAATTATACATCATCTCCTATCACTCAATTGCCTTTCTCCATATTCTCCTCTTTCATCCCTATTTCACATGATGATGTTCTTACTTTTCACCAAGACTGATCTCTCTACTTGTTGAAGCAATCCCATTCCATCACATCTCCTCTAATAAATTTCCCCCTTTGTCAGTAGTATTTAGCCATTCCTGGTGCCAATGAATTTATTGCAAACTTTACAAATAACTATACTAGATGTTAAATAAAATATCTTTACAAAATATGTTTACTAAATGTGTCTATTGAAACTACACTAGAGGCACTGGATACATAATTCAATTTAAAGCCTCCTTTCTAATCATTTTCAGAGAAAAAAAATTGATCATATTATATTAATAGCCATAGGCTATTTTTGGAATATGTTTATTGTTTAGATTTGTGCTTACCAACTTTCTAAATCCCTTCTTTTATTCCTTTTATTTATAATTTTATATGTTGAGAAAATAAAATACAGTTGCATTACTCTTTTGCTTAATTTAAATTTCCTTCTCAAAAAACTGACAAAAATATCTCTGCTTGATTATATTATTATTTTTCTTTCACCACACATCATAACAGAATTTAGAGGTAAATCACTACAGTAGAAAAGGACATTGTGAGACAAAAATAAAATATAACCTGCTGTTATATTTCTTTAATTGAAGAAACTCTTATCCTAAAAAGAATTAAAAATTAAACTCAATATATAAATTATGCTCTCAAACCTTAATTCTCCTTTAGGCTCCATTAAATATATATTCTCTGGGAGTGAAAAAGCATCTGTATTCTTCCAAAGTTTTCTTACATTGTCTCCTGAAGCAATTTATTCTCACATAAAACAGCTTTAAGATTGTTGAGTCTGACATTATCTTTTAATATGTGAAAAATAATATTGAAAAAAGTCTGACAGGAGACACAGGGACTACCACTGTCTTACCAGGAACTTTCATCCAAACCCGCTGCGAGTCAAATTTTTGAAGCAGTGTTATAACCACACCAAAAGTCACATTGACTGGAATCTTAGACAAAGACTTAGCACTGCTCCATCAGACATCAGTCCCCTAGTTTGGAACCAGAAAGACTGGTACCTCATCAAAGATCTAATGCTAAATTAACTAGGTCTCAAATTTCAGTTAGAATGCCAAAGAATAAGGGCCTTGTACAACAGAACTGATGTAGAATTGAGTCCTTGCTTCAATGGAATATCTTCCATGTGATCATTAAGTCCACTGTAAGTAAGGTGAATTTTAATGTGTGTAAGGAGGATTTTATTATTCCTTTTTAGATAACAGTTACAGGATCCTAGATAATATTTCCCATGAATTATGATTGAAAACATCTCCACCACACTTGTGTGGTGAGATATAGGGATGTACGCCTGTACTATGCTAGGTCACGACGATATTGCTAAAGTTAACCTGTGAGCTTAATGTTGGTAAGATGCCTTCTTCGTCTGTTGCCCTGTAAAGCAAGTGGACACTGGTCAGTAAGGGGGAAGCACATTTTGGGATTTGGATAATGCCTAGAGAAATGCATGTACCTGCCTTGATCAGACCCCATCAAGGCTTACGAGATCTTGAAGGACTTATACTCCTATTCTCTCCCGCCCTGTAAGAAGCGTGATTAGGGAATGCTGTAAGAGTTGGTGCTCCCTTTATCAGCAATCCTTTTGAGAAGACTAGAATAAAAATGCTAGACTAGTTATCTTATTTAACTTCTCTGAAGCTTTCTTCCTGTCTGACTGGATCAAAAGTGAACCTGTACTAGAATACCTGTTAGTGTTAGGAGCTCTCCTGTGTTCTGTCCAACAAATGGTGTTACCTGTGAAACACCCACAAATCTGTAACTATTGAACTGGTAGTACTTGTTAGTCCAGTCCAATTTCTACAAACAGCTGCCCTTATTCCATGCCGCCTTCATCCTCAGCTGCCATATGTTTGGAGAGATAACACTGCAACACTGTTGCCTGCCAGCATCATGGGACTCAGAAAGGGTAGAGGCCTAACTGATACCTGAGGCTAATGAAATTATATCTCCTTCTCTCCTAAATCCAGGGATTCAGAGTTGTAATCTCTTGTCCTTAGTTACCTCTCTTTATGCGATCTTTCCCATCTCTAGCCTTTCCTTAGAGATGGGAAAACAGGAAAGCATGAGTGAGAAAGTAGAGGAATATTAAAGTGAGGACTAGAGAGAAGAGGGAACTCATTGCAGATGGATTATATTTTCCTAATAAAACTTCATCTGCTAAAAGGAAGAGTCATGGGGGAGAAACTGAGAGTCTGAGAATATGACAATACCATCATAATGACTGAGTCCATTTTTTTCCCTTCCCCTCTCTTTCCATTTTTTCCCTTCCCATTCCCTCCTTTCCAGTCCCTTTCTCTCCCCTACTTTCCCCTCCTCTCTTCTCCCCTTTGCTTTTCTATGCAATTTTTTGTCTTCATTCTTGACCTCTGAACATCTTTCAATACTATTGACTATATCTGAATGCTATGTTTTCCCTTGACTTTTTCTTACAATGTCCTTTATTGATACTCCTCCTACCTTTTTGACTTCAGTCTCATTTTAAGTCAAATCATTATCAACATGCATTTATTAAACTCATACTATATGCCAGGAACCATGCTAAGGGATGAGGATACAAAGAAAGACAAAAATAAGAGGGGAAAAAACCAGTCCCTGTTCTTAGGGAGCTCACATTCTAATAAAGGAAACAACAGGAAAACAACTCTGTACAAACAAGATGTATATGTGATTAACTGGATACAATCTTGGAAAGAAAGTATTAAGATTAAGGAAGGCTGGGAAAAGATTACTGCAGAAGGTAGAAATTTAAATGAGGGTTGAAAGAGGCCAGGGAAGTCAGAAGGCAGAGATGAGGAGGGAGAAATTTCTAGGCATTGGGCCAATGAAATGACCAATTAAAATAGCTGTAATCAGGAGATGGAAATGTTTGAGGAAAAGCAAGGATGCCAGTGTCCCTGGATCACTGAATGTATGGAAGAGAGTAAGGTGTAAGAACACTGGAAAGGTAAGAGGAGATAAAAAAGGGAAAGGTTATGAAAGGCTTTAAAAACCAGAGTGTGTTTTTTTTTTTAAATATTTGATTCTGGAGGCAAGAGAGGCAATAGGGCTGAATTAATGGGTGGGGGTAGGTGGATGACGTGGTCAGACTTGGGTTTTAGGAAGATCAATTTGATAGCTCAATGGAATGGTGAGTGGGGTGACCAATTCTCATGATGTTTTTTTGTCCAGGTGGTAAGAGACTGTACCAAAGTGGTATTCATAACAGAATTTTAAAAGAGGGGCATATACAGTTACAGAGAAGTTAGGAAGAGGGGATGGGATTCAGGGAGAAGATAATCAATTCAGTTTTAGATGTGTTGAGTTTAAGACGTCCTCCATGAGAGATAGAGTTACCACACCCAGTTTGATATGCAAGAGAGATATTTGGGCTGGACAAATAGATCTGAGAATCACTGGCATAGAAATGATAGTTGAATCCATAGGAGATAATTTGCTCACCAAGTAAAATAGTATAGAAGAAGAGAAGAGTGCTGAAGTAAGGCATGTAATAGGAAAACCACTAATAAGAAAAGAATATCAAGCAGAAGAGGGTGAGTGATAGTGAAATATATGGAACATTTCATAAACTTCTTTGTGAGACAATCATATGCTTGCTTTCCTTATTTTCCTCTTCTGAAAAATTGTACGCTAATATGCATTCTATGCTGACAATGTTGTTGTGATACTCAAATTTAATAATGTATAATGAAGCACATTATTAACCCTCAAGTGTTAGGTAAATGTGACATTGTTATCATTATTGCTGTGTCAGTTAAAATTGTATCCATACTAAATTTTTAGGAGAAAAAGAAGAATGAGGACTCTATTTGGAGGACTTTGAAGCTGTCTTTTGTGGCAGTGTAGGAAAAAAGCACTATATTGGGGTCAAAGGTCATGGTTTGGAGTTTTGCTCTGACACTTACTATATGTGTCATTGCCTAATTAATGTTTCTGGGCCTTTGTTTCCTCAGAAATGAAGGGAATAGATCAAGTAACCTCTAAAGTCCCTTCCAGATGATAATACATAACCTTACCTATGATTTCTCTAAAAAAGTTAAAGCAATGATATATTCCAACATTCTAACAAATTGTAAAATTTTTTTTAAAATTCCAGAAATTATTTTGAATTGCAAAAAATGAATTATCTTTGTTGACACAAACCAAAAATTATCTCTTTGAGTTTGTTATACTAAAAAAAAAAATACTGTTGTGGATGTTGTTCTGGCTCCAAATAAATTATAATGTCTCAGACATAGTGGAGCAACTTTGAATCAAATTCTGTCTCTTGGTCAGAAACTCATGCATATCCTTAATCTAGGTTATGCCATTGGGCACTGCAACTGGCATCAAACCTGTCCTCATAAAAAGTTGCTGCTTTATACTTCACAATAATTATTTCCTATATAATAGAATGTTGGGGCTAGAAGAAAATTTAAAAACTTATCTTGTATAACCCTTTCCCTTACAGATGAGAAAAACCAAGACCTAGTGATATAACCTGAATCCAAACCACAGATTCAAAAGTAGAACCCAAATCTCATGATTGATCTTTTCACTGTCACACTGTTATCACCTACTTATTTCAACAGATTTTACCCATCTACTTTGAGTCCTAATGGTGCCAGGGTTGTCTATTGCATTTTTCATATAAGCAACAAGGACAACTTGAAATTAAAGACAAATCAAAATTGTCTCTTTTCTGTTTCTTTGATTATTTAATTTATTTCATCAGAGATCTAACAGCTGTTGAGCTGCTGCATGATGAGATTCCTAATTTACACTTTGCATATCTGCATCTTAGGTGCTAGAAAAATCATATAATATTAAGATTTTGGAGCTATAAGAAATCTGAGTGATTATCTAGCCCAACCCTAAATTGTACAGGTAAAAAATAGTCTGAGATTAAATAATTTACCTTTGGTCATTCAATTATCAAGGGAATAGAGATAGATTTTACCCAGTTGTTGTTGTTGTTTTAAATTCTCAAGCCATTGCTTATTCATCAATGACTGGCTTAGAGTTAGCCTTACATGACATCATGCCCATCCAATTTTAACATGATGAAAAGCTTGGTCTCTTGAATTCAACTGAGTTTTTCATGAAGGCCTACATTTACAACTGCTAGAAATGAACTCAAGCATTCCTCTAAAGAAACAAGTCCAAAAAAAAATAAACAAAAAAAACAAGTCTATCATTCATTTATTATATTTCTATTATATTCGAATTAACAGGCTAGGTACAGGGAATATAAAGATGAAATCTAAGATAAATATATGTACATGCATGTACACACATAAATATATACATATATGTGCATATACACAAATGTGTACATATACTTATATGCACACATACTTTATATACATATATATTTAATAGTTCATAGTTCAATTTTTTCTACAAGGACAAAAATGTTTCTTGGGTTTACTTATGCAACATTTGAATCAAACAATTTAGAAATACCTGTGACTAGAGACCTTTCCTAATGCCCCCAGGCAGTAGTCTTCCTTTGCAAATTATTTTTATTATTTTGCGTGCAGGTGGTAATGTTGCGGTTTGAGAGCTTGAGACTCCTCAAAGACTGGTGTACAGGACAGGGTCTTCTGGAATGAATTCACAGACTCAAGCATTCTTTAAGTCAAGGTGGCAAAGATTTATTGTTACGCTTTTCAGAGGGCAAGGATTCTTAAGGAACCTGCAAGAGACTTAGGATGGATCTAGGGTTTATATGAAAAAGGGCATGGGAAAGGAATGCAGGGACAATGATGAGGTAATCTAAAGGTGCAGGTGTGTTTGGGAGCTATGGATGAGAAAGTACAGGGAGTATACCAGACAGGGAGGGAGATGACAGAGGTATGGATCTTTGGAGTCTTGCAGGAGGAAGAGTCCTTGGGCCAACCAAGGACAAAACTCCTCGGGCTGGGCAAGGCATCCCTCTCCCTCTGTCTTGATGAGAGAATGCTTTGCAACAAGGGAAAGCTTTCTCACAAGACAGGAACTTACTAAGGAATTGGGAGGCTTCCAGAGACATGATCTGAGGGCTGGGGCCTGAGCAACCCAGTACTCTCTCACCCAGCTTTGTGTAGCTGCACCAGGGAGAGAGATAAGGGTTATGCTGGGGCTCACGCATGAATAACTGCTAGGCACAGTGTCCTTGGGCTGGAGAGTGGTTGTCAGAGACAGTGTTTCTGAGGCTAAGGAGAAAATTGGGGTCCAAGTACAAGCACAAGCACCCAAGCACCGCATCAGTAAGATATAATGGATAGAAAGCCAGTCTCAAAACCAATAAGACATTTGTTCAAACCCCATCTCTGATACTTATTAGCTTTATGATCCTAGGCAAAGCACTTGATTTCTCAATGTACTAGGCAGCTCTGAAATATTTTAACTAGCAGAGAAAGTGCTGCTGCCCTATTTTGGTAGAAGGACTTTTCTCACCTTGGAGTTCCCTATATCAATGAAATCACAGGTATAGTCCTTATTCCTTGTATTTTACCTGTATACTTATTTCACTCTCATCCTCCCTCCAACACCTCCTTCCCCCTCCTTCCCCGTACCGGTCAAGTATAAAAATGCTTATCAAGGTCAAGGACCATTTCATTTTCATCTTTATATTCCTAGCTCCTATCACAGTTCTGAAACATAGTAGGAACATAGTTCAGGAAAATTTGTTAAATTGAACTTTCAAATGCCTTGTCCAACCCTCTTGTATTATAAATATTTCTTTGGCAGGGTGTTTATAATGGGACTTAGTAAATGAGATGACTTAACCAGTGCCATATAGTAGGATTCATACTCGTTTCCTGGTGTCAAATCTAGGGTTCTTTCTACTACACTGTGATGCTCCCCACCTTGTGGGGAACTTTTTCATAGAAAATAACATCACCAAGTACTCAGAGGGCTCCTTTGTGTAAGTGATGTGATCACAGAATGTCAGCACCAATTGGGACCAGGGAATGGGATTACAAAAGAAGCTTTATTCTCCCATCAGGCTATTGTCCCTATCTATCTTCTGAGGCAGGGGGAAAAAAGAGACTGTTGCTCAGGAAAATGTATGATTTTGTCTTCTTTGTAAGCATTAATGATTCTCTGCTACAGACAGGCACTGCCCTAGGTGGAAGGGAAAATGAAGTAAAAGAGCTAAGAGCTCCGTAAATGCCACTGAATGTCCAAAAGATTACACTCACCCTTCAGGGCTGTCACTTTTTGTTGTTATTTTCATCTAGAATTTGAGAAAAAAAGATGACCTGTAACTTATTTCTATAGTCTAAACTGCTGGAGTAGATTGAACTGGCTCATGAAAGTTGATTGTTAAATTTTCAGTGTGAGAATTTGTACCAAATGCTACAAATTAGGACTTCAATTACTGTTTTGTTTATGTGGTCTAAACTTAAGAAAGTAAGGGTGAAAATTATGAATAATGTAGATTCAACTCAAAAGTATGCTTTTTTTTTCCCCCCATGCCAAGGCTACATGATATAGGGAGCTCCTAGGGAGAGCAGGTTATTTCATTTATTTATTTATTTGCTTAGATGTTAAGTCAAGGTCTTAACCCTGGACCAGTTTTAAAAAAAAAGGAGATAGGTACTTCTAAAAAAATCAGTGCATCAGCACCAATTTTCCAACTTAGAAAGCTTCATTGAGCACAGAAAACTTATCATAAAGACATTAACAGCAAATGTAACCAGCTTTCAAAGAGGAGCTCTACTCATGTTATCGTAAATCTGAGAGAACAAGCCTTGTGACACTTGTAACAAAAAGAGTGCTCTGTCCATATGCAACTTGGATCAGAACATTAGGAAGGCAGCCCGATACAGGGAAAGAGAAAGACTTCTGGAATCAGAGGACATGGAGTCAAACCTTACCTCTAACACATCTTTATTGCCTATGGACCTTATCAGATTTAGTATTCCATCTATAATTTTTCTCCTTAATTCTGAATTTTAAAACACTTTCAGATATTGATTATTGTGTGGGATTCTGAATATAAAGGGGGGGAATTCCCTGAGAAACATTTACTTAAAAGCTCTTAGCTTTTAATCAATGATTGAATTTACATATTGTTCACAAAGGCTTTTCACAGTCCTGATAGGATCTTAGCCAAGCAGCCTAGCTGTATCTTTTATCTTTCTTATTCAATAAACCCAAGGTAGTTCACTAGTTTTAAATTTGCTCTTATCAAAACTTCCGAACTAATTAGAAAGTCGCTACTAATTCAAAGACCTCATTTAACCTCTATTCTTCACCTTAAGAAAACAGCTATTTAATTGGTGATAACCCTCCTAATCCGAGCTCAACTGACTGATTTAAAGTGAAGAATCTTTTTAAGGCATAAAATAGAGGAGAGCTCAGCTTCAGGGTTTTTAGTTGATCTGAGGCTACCGTCTCTCTCTTATACACTATCACAGCCTGTCAGATTTTACCTTTGACTTTCTGGATTTATGAACTGATCTAGAGGACAGCTTCTATTTTGAGCCACTTTTGAGTCAGGGAGAGCTTAAAGAAAGATTTTTAGGCCTGGCTAATCTGACATCTGAATCTCTTCTAGAAGTTATTACTTGGTTAGAACACCAAAGTTTCTCACTGAATAGTATATCAGTTAAGAAACTGCTTCATTCCAGAAGGTAGTAACTTTCTCCCTCTGGTATTTAAGTAATTGGAAGCCCAGGGAAGAAAGGTATACTAAGTATGGAATGTTAACTGCAGTGAGTGTCACCTGAGCTGTTCCTATCTGCCAAGATCTGAATTGTTCAGGATGGTCTAGGGATCTACTTAATTGAAAAACATGCATCTTCACACAATGACAAATTGCAGGATCACTAAAAATCTCTTTCCCACATCAGGAAACATTACTCTCCTTCCTGTTATTCTGTTTGAGATCAAAGGCTAGGTTAAGCTTCTCTGCCACAAAGTCAGGCCTATGAAAAGTTGTCCTAAATTCTCCTAGGCCTCGTGGAGAAGTATACTGAAAAATCATTAAGGAATTCTGCTTTTGGGGTCCCTCCAACATGGTAAACAAATGAGAGGGCTTCATCCCCTGGACTAAAACCCTTGAGACTCATAAATCATTTCAAAAGTCTGGGAAATTATAGTATAAATTCAAAAGAAAATGTTTTGGGGAAATATTTCATCAATTCTTAAATTTCATTGATTAGTGAGGTGCAATTGTTGAGAAAATAGCAAGTGAAAGACAGTCTGGTGACTTTTTTTCATTTTGCAGCCATATCTGTGTATATTACTGCTTCTTACTATCTGCTTGTTCTGCTGCTTCAGGCAGCACTATATACACTATATACTATATACTAGGCACAAAAAGAAAGGCAATAGCATCTATCTTCAAGAAGTTGTCATATTTTTGATGGCCAAAAGCTGCCAACTTAACTTGGGGTTTAGTAGCTAGATTTCTCTCTAAAAGACCAAGCCTTAACCCCATTTCACTCCAGAGCTCTTAGATTGGACAAGCACCACTTTATGGTTGTTTTTGGGCCCTCCTGGCTAAGAGTGAATGCAAATAGCAACTGTTTCTCTTTTGCCTAGCAACCCTGAGGGTCTTCCCTTCCCAGTATGATTCATTATTATTATTAGTAGTAGTAGTAGTAGTATTATTATTATCATTAAAGGGGCCATCCCTTGCCTCACTTCTTAAAGAGGCCTATCACTGTATGGGCGTTTCCTCACTCAAAGTGTGAACCTGAAAAGACCTTAGCTTAAAAGGGCCAGGGTCTCCCATTGCATCCTGAACCATCTCCAGTCTTCCTGATGAATACGTGACCACTGGACCCAGATGGGTCTGGAGGAGAAAGTGAGACTGGTGACCTTTCACAGCCCTCCCTCACTCAAAATAATGTTAATTGAAAGTTATTTCATAATCTCTCTGATGTCATGGTCCTCTTTGAGAACGAAGGACAAACACATACCAAAGGGAGAGAAAATATGTAAATAACGAGCTATATAGAAGACATATAAAGAGGAGGCAGAAGGTAATCTTTGAGGGAGTGATACTATCAACTGGATCAACCAGGAAGATCTTCAGAAAAAAAGTGGAATTTGAGCTGAGCCTTGAAAGATGGCTGGGAAACTAAGAGGCAGAAGTGCAGAGAGAGAGAATTAAAGATAGTGGGAAAGACTCTGAATACAGAGAGATGGAATAGAAAGTGAATGATAATTCACATTGTATAATGCTTTTGATTCTTGCAAAAACACTTTTATTTCTCATTTGTTTCTTTTATCTATCCTCTGAAGCTTGTAGGGCATACATCATCATGTCTGCTTGTTGGGTAAATTAAGGCATGCATATAGTAAATTTTATGAAATTTTACAGCAAGTTATTTGCATAACAAAAATTCTTCTGAAATACATATACAAGTTGTTTCTGCTATGTCACTAGGTTTCAAGCAAAAAGGGGGCTCTAATCTGACATATCCATTTTTAGATAGGAAAACTGAAGTCCAGAAAGATGATGAAACTTATCCAAGCTTACATTGGTAATAAATAGTAAATCTGGATCAAATCCCAGGTTTTTTTATCGAGATCATTATTTTTTCTACCATACCATTATACTTACTCAATGTATAATCATTATTCTCAGTAAGTCAAAAAATATTTGTTGTGCCTACTTTGCACCAAACACTGTGCTAAGTGCTAGGGATACAAAGAAAGACAAAAGACAATACCTGATCTCAAATAGTTCACAGTTTAAAGAGGAAGTCAGCCTGCAAACAACTATATACAGACAAGCTTAGTTATTCAAGTACAAAGTTAGTTATTCAAAAGAGGGATAAATTAGTAAAATAGATAATCAGAAGAAGGCACTAGAATTAAGGGAGATCAGGAAAGGCTTCTTCTAGAAGGTAAGATTTTACTTGGACTTCAAGGAAGCCAGGAATTATATATATACTTTTCCCTATACATTTCTGCTGATACTACCTTATTTTCAGTTCTTTTTACTTCATGCTCAGACTTTTCCAAGAGCCTCTTAGCTGCTTTTCTTGATTCCTATCTCTTCCATTCCCCAACCTATACCCTCCTACTAGCTTGATGGCATTATTTTGTCTACCCAGAAACTCTCTCTCACTGATTGAATAAAGTTCAAGTTCTTCATCCTAGCATTTCATAATATCTACCATGTTGATACTTTTTTTCTTCACTTTCTCTACCTTATGTCCAAGGGCAGCGAGGTAACACAGTGCGTGGAACACTGTGAACAACTTGGAACACTGGGCTTGGAATCAGGAAGATTCATCTTCATGAGTTCAAATCTGGCCTCAACCACTTGCCAGGTGTGACACTGGATAAGTCACTTAACCCTGTTTACCTCGGTTTCCCATCTGTAAAATGAGTTGGAGAAAGAAATGGCAAATCACTCCTCTATCTTTGCCAAGAAAATCCTAAATGGGGTCATGGAGAATATGAAACAACAGAGCAACAGCAACAACTTTATCTCCTATGTTTTCCCATACTAAGCCCTTGTTCCTGCAAGATTCAACATCCAGCTCTAGTATCATCTTTTGTGCACTTATGGATTGGGTTTGATTAAGAGGTCATCTTAGATATTCTAATCTCAGAAATTACTTAACAGAGCTACTGATAAATTTGAAAAGGGTCATCAAAACCTGTATTCTGGAGTCTAGTGTAATGTATCACCTTAGCCACAGGCATACTGTACATGTGAATGGGGCAACAAATTCCTCTCATCAACTTGTCCTATATCTCTAAAACAATTGGCCCATCTATTTTCGCTGAACCACAGCAACTGTACTACTTTGCAACATACCAGACATTTGCCTAATCCCATCCCACATTCCCCTCATCTCTATCACTTTATATTTGATATGTTCTAAAGGCTCAGTTTCAGAATAGACTAGGAAATTATAGTTTTGGTGGCACAGTGTGTATGGCACTGGAGCTCAAGTCATGAAGATCTGAGTTCAAATTTAGACTTGACACATACTAGCTATATGTCCCTTGACAAATGACTTAATCTGTTTCTGTCTGAGTTCTGTCATCTGTAAAATGGGGATAATAATATCATCTACCTCCTAAGGTTGTTATGAGGATAAAATGTGATAATATCTTTAATGCTTCTGTAAACCTATAGCACTATATAAGTGTTAGCTATTATTATTATGACACCCCATCCTCTGTGAAGGTTTTCTTCTTTTCTTGCAGAAGAAGTTATCACTCTCATTTGAACACTTAAAAGCACTTGCTCCTGTAACACTGATATAGAGTACTTAATGTTTACTGACATTTTTTATTTACTTCTGTCCAAATCTCTTCTCCATATAAGATCATCTTCCATAGTGTCTAATATACGCCTTACACAAAGTAGACAAAATATTTAATATAATTAATAGAGAAATAATGCACACATCATTTATGTTTTCTAATGTAACCCAATTAGCTCTTATTAGATGCCTAATATATATGACAGGGTACTGTGTTCTGTGGATACAAAGAAAGGAAAAAAAAATGCTTGTGCTCTGAAGGAATTTATATTCAGTTTTGTGATAAAATAATAGATACGTAGATAATTATATGCATGATGATTTGAGGAAGAACAAAGGACTAGCAACGGGAATAATTAAGAAAAGTTTCTGATAGAAAAAGGCACATGAGTGGAGCCTTGAATGGAATGAGGGAGTCTAAGGGGTAGATGAGAAAAGAAAGAGAGTGCATTCAGGAGATTCACAAGCCAACCTGCATAAAATTATGGATGTACCATGTTAAAGAAAAATGTAGCAAACCAATTTGTCTGATGTATAGGGGAATAATGAGTATTAAAGATATGTTAAAGCCAGGATGTGAAAGGCTGTATAAAAGCCAACCTGAAGAGTTTGTATTTTATCCTAAAGGCAGCAAAGAGACCCAGAACATTATTGAGCAGGGAAGCTTCTTGAACAGACCAGATAAATTGGAGAGAGGAGAGACTGGAAACCAGGAATTGAATTAGTAGGCTATTGCAATAGTTTAGATAAGAGGTGATGGGGGTCTTAACCAAAGTAATGACTGTATGAGTGGAGAGAAGGAACCAATGTCAGATCTACTGAAAAGTAGAATTGACAAGACTTGGCAACTGCTTAGATATGGGGTATGATGGAGGGGAAAGAATCTAGCATAACTCAGGATGAGCTTGGGTAATTGGAAAGACAGTGGTATTAGAGAATGAAAGAATACTTGGGGCTCTAATTTTGATACAATTATTGAATCTCCATATAATTACAATGTATTTTTTTCTTTTGGAAGAAATCCTTGGTTAACTTATATAACATCTAATATTTTAACCTTGAATTTTTTACTTTTTTTTTCCCTGAAGCAGTGAAACTAGGACATCATGTTCTGACAAGGAATTTATTAATGTCAAATATTGCAATAAACTCTCTGGATGAATGATACTGTGAGGCAGACTTCAATTTAATATAAAGAATACCTTCTTAACAATTAAACTCTCTGAAAATGCAATAGGTTCTTCAATATGCAGACCCAATCACTTGTTGTTTTTAAACAGAATCTGGGTTACTGGTTGTTAGAGCTATGGAGAGAGGCTTCATGCAGACAACTAAAAAAGAGAACTCAAATTGAATATTTAGTGATTCTCTAATATCTAATCAAATTTTTCAGCTTTTTTTTGGTGAGGGGTGATGGGATTATATGTGTGTGTGTGGAGTCTAGATTTATCAATAATTCTTACACAATGTATAATCTTACAGAACTTTCAGAGGTTCATGTTAGTGACATGAAGAGGCCTTAGCATATAATCTGGTTTAATGATATTGCACATCACAGACTGTCAAACATATGTTGCAATTTTGCACACACTAAGTTCCCCTTGGCCTTCCCTTTCCTAGAGTTATAACTCTATGAAAGCATTTATGGGATGCTTTGTAATTGATTAGAAAGAGTATAGTTTTTGGAATCAGAGGACTTGGGTTCAAAGCCTATCTACGATACTACTTGTATGACCTCAGGCAAGTCAATCGGCTTCTTTCACCTGAATTTCTTCTACTATAAAATGTGGAGATTTTGTTATATGACCTCTGAAGTTCCTTCCTACCCAGCAAATATTCTTTTTCCTCTACTTTGTTAAAAAAAAAATACATCATTATATAATGGTTGGGCATTAGACATGCTACACAATTAGGCAATTATATTATAGGAAGTATTGATTGAGCATTAAAAAAAAAACATTCAAAGATTTTTGCAAGATGTCAGTACCCACATGTAATTGGACTTTATATTGAATTGTGGTATCTTTAGCTACTTATCAAACAAATAGTGTTTTGTTTTTAAACCTAATACCAAATTAGATTTTGTTCCCAGGTCATAATTAGGATCAAGATATATACAAATTCTGTGTTTGAATCACAGTATTTTTTGGCTATAGATGAATCTTTAAGAAATAAATATGACAGTACTTAGATAAGATTATCATTCTCCCACTCCTCTACCTCCTCCAAGGAAAAACCAAAAACAAACCAAAAGAACCTGTAACTTATTTTTCCTGTGCCTCCCAAGTCTCGATTGATCTCTTGTCTAGACTTGGTTTACCTTCTCTATAATGCTCTCACTATAACATCAAATTTCATAGCAACAAATTTAGGCTGATTTGCTCAAGAGGTATGGAAACTCTTGTTACTTTCTGGTTCCTTTAAATACCTCTGATTCATTTGTTCCCTATGATTCTAGTGCTTTGGAATATCTTCCATCTGATGTATGAAATGATCAGATGACAAAAGAATCTTTATCCAAGGAACTACTGCTTTTCCCTGGATCCCAAAGTGACTTCATTATATAAGAGATGCCTGATCAGCTGTGGCATAGCTGTTTGGCATCTGGATTTCCCAATTTCTGACTATTCTATCTACTGGGAATTATTCACTTCCACCTCATCACTTCTCTACTTATATACCTTTTTGCCTACAGTTTCACTCCCTCCTTGAACACTGAGCTTTCCTTACCTGAGTTTGGGAAATGTTACACACACACTTGGAATCAAGAACTTGAAAAATCCTTGATGGAAAGGGTCCTTTCCCTTCAATTCTTTAACCTAAATCTAGACTATTGGTTTGGGGGAGGAGTGAAGATAATAGAAAGGTAAAAATGTTATTTGTTACTGCGAAGGCCTTGGAGGGAGGCATTAAATGTGAAAGTCCTTTAAAATATATATGTTGATAAGTACAAAGTGTTTGTAGTATTAGGGAGGCAAGGTACCCTGAAGGACACTGATAAAAATACCTATGTCTTTCTTTAGTTTAAGTGTTAGAAAAAAACTTTGAGATAGCAAATAAGCTGGTTTTATTTTCTGCTGTCTATAACCATTTCTCTGTTTCCTTTGTTAGTGTGAAATGTTTTACTCTTGAATAGGGCAGGTCATAAAAGTACAATCTGCAATATCCAGGTAATAATATCCTCAATAACACCACATCATCCTGGCATCAGGCTAGATTTGTACATGGCTGGTTAATACTAAGCAGACCTTGGAAAATCCAGTTTGTAATGACTGTACCAGAGATTGTAGGTGGTCAATATCCTATTAATGTTCTGTGATCCTAAGATGTGAATGCTAGCATGATTACTCCAAAAACAGAGAAGACCCAGCAGTCAGTGAGAGGGAGCCTTGAGGAGGGTCAGTAGGCAAAAGCTTGGAAAAAGGAAGTATGATAAAGTGGAAATAGGACCAGATTCAGATTCAAAGCTGGCTTTGTTATTTGCTATCAATATGACCTAGCACAAATCACTTAACCTCTTAGACCTTCATTTCCTTATCTGTGTGCACAGAGAACAGTAATTTGTTATTGGTGGGAATGAAGAACAGTGCCATGTAACCTGCTCCTCTTCTGGGTTTGCTCCAAATTGATTTGCATGGCAAACAGGGGCATTATGGGCATTGAAAGGAATCCCTTCACCATTGTTCTAGCCAGTACTTCTGCAGAATTGCTAAGTGTAGTCCCTGGCATCATTTGAAGGGGATCTAGGCTAGTGGCCAAGGAACATATTATGAGCTAAAAGGAATTTCAGATAAAAACCTCAGATAAGAATTTACAATGTCCTACCAGTAATTCCAGCACTAGAAAAACTGCTCAAAATGCATGCTTAAAGAGTGCATAAGAACTCAGAAGACAGACTTTCAAAACACTGAATAACTAATTGTTGGAAAGGGCTGAGTTACAATAGAAATTTGCTAAAGACATCTCCAGGGGCCATGGAGGTAAAGAGCTGGCAGAATATCCCCAAAGAGGCCACAGAAAGCAGCAACCTTAGCATCCCAGAGCAGCCTTGGAGGGGTCTTACAGAGAAGATCATGAGAGAAAACAGGGACAAGAAAAGAGCCTTGCTCAGCGTGAAAAATACTTTGCTTTATGACATTGCCTAAGGAGTCTGGTAACTGCAAAAACCATATGCATTCCTGGTGTTCCTTATTCATTTTTTGCTTGTCCTCTCTCACTGGTAATGTGTTAAACTGTGGGAGAATGTAATACGAATGAAATGTAATATGAATGAAATCTTTCTGGTAACAAATTAGATGATGCTATCGTTTCTGGTGTTGTTTATTACTGTTGTCATTGTTATTGTTCAAGCATGTGATTTCATTGGTATGTGCAGCTTCTGGTGGGGAACTTCCTCTACAAATACATATTGGTAATTTTTCTACAACAGAAAGTTTAAATGACTTGCCCAGAGTCCCACAGACATTTTGTGTCAGAGACAAGGCTTTGGCTCCAGTCTTGCTGCCTTTGAGGCCTGTGCTCTCCATTCATTATTACTTTTGCATTGAAATAATGTGTCTACTGGTTGAATACTAAAAGGAATGAGTCAATAAGGACTCATCAGTAATGCTCTTGAGTGTAAGTAAATCAGTCAACAAGCATTTAGTAAGCACCTGTTACATATCATGTACCTTGCTTAGTGCTGGGAATACAAAGAGAGACAAAGTCAAGAAAGACCAAAAAAAAAAATTCCTTCCACTTAAGGAGCTCACAATATTTTGGGGCAGTACACATTGCTCCCCATCCATAGCAAGCCTTGAACCTGTGGTAGCATTCAAGGGCGGCATGTGTCAAGAGAGGAGAGAGCAATTTCTACATGTAAAATGAAGAGGCTGTACTAGTTGTTTTCTAAAGTCTTAACTTTAAATCTATAATCATGCACCCTCTTTCATTGGTATTGTTAATAGATTCTATTTCCCCAATATATTGACCAAAAGAATATTAGGTATTATGAATGCATTATTGATGATAATATATACATATGTATGTATATATATATTTGTTTATATATGTATATAGCAATAGTATATAGTCACACACACACGCACACACACACACACTTCTTATACTAGAATGCAGGCAGTGTAGAGTTGAATTCCACATTAGGAACTAGCCCTATTGATGCGGTCTAAAGTCTAGGGGTCCTGGAATCCCAAAATCACAACACCTGGGTCCTGCCCAAAAAAATTCTACCCAAACTTTCTTGCAGCCAAAAACAAAGTTTATTGAAGATTCACCATATTAGCTAGACTCTTAAGGAATCTGAGCATCTAAGGGCTATTGGTTAGATTCTAAGAATCAGAGCATCTTAATGGAGACAAGATGGACCTTATATACAGAAAGACTGTGGGAGGAATCTAGGAGTGGCCAAGTAGTTTGGGGTGACAGGAGGAAGGGCCTAAGGAGATCTGGATGGGAGTGGCTAGTAAGCTGGGGTGAACAGAACTCGTGGGACCTGGACCTCCTGGCCAAGGAAGAATAGAGCCTAGCTAGGATTAAGGGTGGGAAATGGACCTGGGGCCATAGGGAGGTAAGACAATGGAGGGGAGATTGGGTGTAGCCACAATGAAAGGCAAGTTGATGGGATTATAGCCTCAGGGAAACACCAGAGATTTGGCCATGTGGAAAAGTCCAGGGTTTTTCCTTTCTGGGGCCCAGATTCCAACCCCATCACTATGATCATGGGTATACTACTTGTCCTCTCAGAGACTCAGTTTCTTTATCTGTAAAAGTGAGAAAATAATACTTTTATTACCTATTTCAGAGAGTAATTAGAAAGAAATCTTTCTGTAAACTTTCACACTACATACATGCTATAGTTATTTGTTGAGGCAGCGTGGTTCACTGGAAAGCGATCTCAATTGGGCACCAAAGGACCTTGTTTCAAAGTCTAGCTTTGCCATGTAATATCTGTGTGATCTTGGACAATGTACTTAATATCTCCGGGTCTCAGTTTCCTCATTTATAAAATAAGAACTTTTTTAATAAGATGATTTTGAAGTTAACATGAATCTCTAAATGTATGATCCCATGGACTGAGTTCATATGTTAATGTGCAATTAAATTTCTTGTCCTTTCTAAATCTAGTCTTGTCAAAGTAAACTGAACAAATATTTAGTTTCTCACATATTAGTTATGTCTACAGACAGTTTTAAAAGTCAGTATGCAACAGAATAAAATTTAAAGAAATGTCCTCATTTCAGTAAAGTGTGGCATTTTTCTTAAACCAAACTATTATCAATCTATGTATTCATCATTTCAGCCAATAAATACATTTCAAAAAATTTCTAATACATGCAGTTTATTCTCTTCTGTACGGCATTTGAAGAAAAATGATAGTTCCTGGCTTCAATGACTTAATAATGCAACAGAGAAGATATGGTAAATATGGTATGTACACAGATAACTTTCATAAAAGACTGCTAAATCTACTGTTGACTTTCCTCATTCCATCTGAAGTACTTTCCCCACCTTTGTTGCTTCATATGTCAAAAAAGTCACAGGCCTTGTAACTTATCTATAGCTGCCCCCAAACTAAGTACTTTGCTTTGTCCCACCTGAGTTAAGAATTAAAGAAACTTTGGCATTAAAGTCTTTAACTATAATGTTGCAACTTACTGGAGAGATATTAAATCGCTTCTTTTGCACACCCAATTAACTCTGAAACATTTTACTTATCCAATCATCCAGAGTCACCAAGCAACTTGGCTTTCTTTCTTCTGTAGTTTTATGTTACTTTTGAGACTAGACTTAACTTACCTTTCTTAGCACGTCTGAATCTTTTCCCACCAAGACCTGAAACAGAAAGAGACTGAAAAGAGACATTTCCTTTTCCTGTGTCTCCTCCTACCATGCTTTTGAGGTTTAGGAGTCTGGGGTTGCAGGGACCCTGAAATCACAACACATGGGTACTGCCCAAAAGAATTTGACCCAAGCCTTCCTTCAGCCAAAGACAAGGTGTATTAGAACATCCCTCATATTGGGCAGACTCTTAAGGAATCTTAGCTTTTGTATCTCTCATGCAAGCAAGACAGATTTTAAGAATCTAAATCCTTGACCAGATTACAAGAAACTGAGCAGTGGCTAGATTTTAAGAATCTGAGCACCTTAATGGAGACAAGATGGACCTTATATACAGAAAGACTGTGGAAGTGATCCAGGATTGGTCAAGTAGTCTTCCAGGACTGTGAGGTAATAGAATGCTAGGGTCCTGGACCACTTGGCCAAGGTAGAATGGAGTCTAGCTAGGATTAAGGTTGGGAAGTGGCCAGGGGCAATAGGGAGGCAAGACAATGGAGGACTAGACTAGGTTAAGGGTAATAGAGAATTGGGAGATTGGAGGTAGCCACAATGAAAGGCCAGTTGATGGGATTATAGCCTCAGGCAAAAAACAGAAATTTGGCCGTGTGGTAAAGTCCAGGGTTTTTCCTTTTTGGGGTCTAGATCTCATCCTCATCAAAGCTGGTATAATCCCAGTAAATAAAAACATTTACTTGGCATTTCAATTCAATCTACTAAATACTGGAGTAGGAGCATTGTGGAAATGGAGCATGATAGAGTGTTTAAATTAGAAACAAGAATATTTGCACCAATAACTTACCTCCAACACTTGATAATTGTGTGGTCATGGACCAGTTTTTTCATTTGTTTGTTTTGTTTTTGTTTTTTGTTTGTTTTTTACCTTTACAGACTTGTTCCTCATCTTCTACATGGCAGTAAAAATTTTATAGTACTTAACTGACAGAGTTGTTGTAAAGCAATGTTTTAATAACTATATAAGTGGAGTGAAATTTAATGTTTCCTTCAGTTAGAATGAGAAAAATCAAAGTTATAACATAGTTCATATTTGTTGTTTTATTGTTGTTTATCCTTCCTGCTCAAAGAGGACCAAAATGATATCACAATGTCAGGGTCAACATTGGAAGGCTCTACTACAGGTCAGGCACAAATAGCTTCTGTGAATATTTGGGTGGGAGATGTCTCTAAAAGTTCAGATTTATATAGTGTTTTAAGACTTACAAACCACTTTACATGCATTTTCCCATTTGATCCCCATAACTGCCCTTTGAAATAGGTGCTATGATATTTGCATTTAATCAAATAAGGGAATACAGGCTCAGAGGGGTTAAGTAAACTGGCCAGGGTTACACAGAACTTAAGCGTTTCAGTCAGGATTTAAAACAGAGTCTTCCTGATTCCAAGTCTAGTGTTCTAATCAGTATGGTCATGTAATGTAAAAAAGTTTTTAAATTTTAAAACACTATATAATTGCCAAGTATTATCCTTTCTTAATTGAATATTCTATCTAAGACACTATGATAAGTTCATGGGATATGAAGACAAACCAAAAAATACCTACCCTCATGTAGATTATATTCTGCTGGAGGAATCTAATTTCTACCAGTGATTGTCTTTTAACTTGCTCAGTTTCTCCCTCCTTCATGATATTTAACAAGTCAAATCAGCAAACTTTTATTAAGCCTTTACTCTGTGCCAAGCAATGTGTTTAATTCTGCGGGCACAAATTAAGGCTATGAGAAAGACAAGCTCTGTCCTTGAAGAATTGGAGTTGGAAGAGGAATGAAGCATTGCTGGCCTGGGCTGTTGCTTAAAATGCAGGTTATGGGAAAGAACTCACCAATGAGATAAGGGATCAAGAGAGGAGGAGAAATCTTTCTGGCTGAAAAGGTGAGAAGAGATCTGGGACCTGAGTCATGGTGGTAAAATCCGTAGTTAGAAAAGGAGAGTGAGAGATATGTTGCTTGCAACATTATAAGAGTTAGTACCTCAGAAACGTAATAAAATACTTGACCAGATAGTCAAAGAGGAAAGGAACATCAGCACTAAGAAATCTCACTGTGACATCATAACTTGGTAGGTGACCCTGTTTAAAAAAAAATGCCTTCATAATTCAGTGGCCTTCTTAATAAAATGAAAATCCTGGAGTAACCTTTTCAGTATAGCATCTATTACAATGATGAGGTCTAAGTGAATAGATGAATTTAAGTGTCTTAGCAGGTTATTAGTGTCCAGTTGCTAGATAATGCTGATATTTTCAATTTAAAACAAAGACCTCTTTTCCAATCTTCATTTTTGCTCCCATTGAAAAGACAGTGATTTGAACTGAAAGAAGTATTAAACTGAAGAAAGGAAGAATTAGGTTAGATAAGAACACTTCTTGACTGTAAAGATGATTAAAGATGGCAACAGGTTACCAATTTAAGGCTTTTAAAATAATCCTATTACATGGTTTCTGCACTGAGTGTTATTTAGTTACAGGAGACTAGACCATAAGACATCAATCAACTAGGGTGGGGTTGCCACTGGACATGGAATTTAGAGGGCAGAGATAGCACTCAGAGTCCTTTATTAGCCAAGGACAAAAACAAAAGAAAGAAAACTTAACAAAACAGAGCTTAGCACATAGTTAGTAGAGATCCATAGTTATAATAGGAAGCTCAAAAATATGTATAAGCTTTTTTCCTCTTCAGCATCTACTTAATTGAGGAGTTGCTTTAGCCTACCTAATCTTGATGCAATTTGTTTTATTTGTCCTGTACATGAAAGTCCTATTTATGGCTTTGTCAATTAACAAGTCATTTACTATGTAACTGTTTTAGATGTACATTTCTATTCTAAGCTTTTTAGAGGATATGAAGGCATAAGATGCTTGTCACTTTCATTATCGAACCTTTGGAGTTATGTCTATAAAACCATTAGAGAAATGTATAAGTCAACACATTTTAATACATTAAGCTTTAATAGTTTAAAACTGCACTAAGTCTTTTGGGACAGGGTATTCCAGCAAATGATATTTTCAAGGGTCTTCTAGCTCTTTGATTATACACAGGAGTGCATCTATTTATGTATAGAGTATTTGTTCTGGTTTTTCTGATCTGATGTGTAAGGTCAAAATACAAAAACAAACAAAAGACCCAAGATTTGTTTTGTACTTTTGTTTTATCTTGAAAAATGTGGAAAATTAGAAGTTCCTTGAAATGTTATAAGCCTTGCTTCATTTTCCTAACCCAGCTAGAGATACCTAATTTTTCACACCATTTAACAGATTAATCCAGCTCACCTGAATGCTCAGCCTCAGAGCATGTTAAGCAATCTGCTGTAAAATGGAATACTTCAGGAGTACTTCACAGATTTTCTCTATGCTAACTAGGCACTTGAGAAACATTTTTAGTGTACCTAGAATTCCCTTGACTATATGTCAATCAGATGCAGAAAATGGCTTCCTAAATCAGTTTTTTTTCCCCTTCTCTCCTTTAAAAAAATGTAACCACTGTCACTGAGAAAGTTATAAATACATACTGAAAATCTACAAACCACTTAACACACCTGGAAGACTGTGCATAAAGAAAGAAGAATTCATTTCTATGTTAATGATTGCACTTTCTCAATCCTCCCTTAAAATCTATCCATGATTCAAAGGGGGAAAAAAAGTACTTATTTATTTAGAATGTCTTCAGATTTGTATGAAATAGTTTACTTTAGGCTGTCCATTGTTTAATTTAAGAATAATTTAATTTCATCTACTAGATAGAGGTATTTTTAAATTACACTTTCAGTATTTGAATTAATTAACTTTTATTCTGGTATCATTCTGAGCTCAAATCTAAGCTCTGTTAAGTACACTCTCTATGACATTGGGCAAGTCACTTGTCTTCTCTGGGCCTCAATTTCCTTGTATGTAAGATTGATCTTTTATGTCCTATCCGGCTATGTAATTCTATAAAGACTCAATATTATCTGGACTCATGCTACTATAAATTCAATAGCCATTACTATATCTAGTTTTTTATAAACCACCATATCATATCTAGTATTTATACCCCTATTTGAGAAACATAACAAAACATAATTTTACATTTCTGTTAAAAACTTGAAGATATTTTAATTTCAGCATTAAACATTGCAACTATATTCTTTATCTGGTGAAAGTAAACACTTCCTCTCTACTACATAGACAAAGAAACAAGATTGTTGTATAACTGGAGCATTCACAACCTCACAGATCTTGAGGGGTCTGTGGATATTCACAGAGAGGAGTGATTCACTTTACCCAAGAGATTTCCTACTTTAAAAACTGATGTAAATGGGAACACATTTTTCTGTTGAAGCCTATTATGAAAAAATACAGACACATTTCTTTTCTTTTTTTTTTTTTTTGGATTGGGCAATGGGGTGAAGTGACTTGCCCAGGGTCACACAGCTAGTAAGGGTTATGTGTCTGAAGCCGGATTTGAACTCAGTTCCTCCTGAATCCAGGGCTGGTGCTGTATCCACTGCGCCACCTAACTGCCCTGACATATTTCTATAGGGGCAGGTGACAAACCTGTCTAGTTCTTGGTCAAAAGAAATATCAGATCTTAGAATCTAACAACAACCTACTCACTGCCCACCCCACGCCCTAACCCATACTTTTTAACCCATTTTGTAAGTGGTTGCTGTTATAAGGACTGAATACACAGGATGCAGTGTCATTTGTGCTGTATGTCTTTTAAATGAGGGTAGAGGTAGATGTTCTTTATAAAGAGAGAGGAAAAGACTTGTTAAAGGTCTGAAGCCTCAGTCTGTTCTTGCTCCTCCTCTTCCTTTCCCTCTTCAAACAACACGCAGAATGCTGCTATTTTTTTCTTTTTAAATGATGCTTTATTCTTTGTCTACATTATTTTTATTTCCAATCGCTCTTGCCTCACTTCCTAGTAGAACCTTCCCTGGTAAAATATATATAATCAAGCAAAAAAAAAAAAATAAAAGAAAATCACCACACTGGTTAAGTTCAAAAATGTATGCCTCATTTCACCTGTACACTTTACTCTTTTCCTGAAAAGTAGAAAACATGCTTCTAAATCATCTGAATTCATGATTGCTCAAAAAAATCGTACAAATTCTGAATTTTTTTCTTTACGTTATTTTGCTCATTGTGTAAATTATTCTAGATAGCTTCAACTCTTAAGAAAACATTGTTGTACAGTTGTGACAGAAGGACAAAACGGTTTTCTTATGGTAAATATACTGCATCTGATGACTGAAATGATTTGCAGTGACTGCATACCTTCCTGAAATAAACATCATATCAACAGGTGGGGTTTCAAGGACTGATGTTCATAGGACCATAGATTGAGAAGTGCAACAACTTCTACAGGATATCTATTTCAATCCTTTATTATTACAGGTAAGAAAAAATAGCCCTCGGAAGGTTGAATGTCTTGCCTACGGACACACAGAGAGTAAATGGCAGAGGTGGAATCTTAATCTGGGTCCTCTGACTGGAAACCATTCATCTTTTTACTCTGTATCCTGCCTCTAAAGACTTTCCCTCTACTATTTGCATTTTAATGAGGGATTGGAAACTATAAAATCCATTGGGACAAATATTTTGAAGACTACTTTTGTAGACTGGGTTGGGTCTAATTCTTTTTCTAGCTGTGAATCCTGAAAACAAGGTAAGTACATATTTTAGTAACTGTTGAAATGATTCTTTTTTTAAAATATACTATGGAGGGGCAGCTAGGTGGTGCAGTGGATAGAGCACCAGCCTTGGAGTCAGGAGGACCTGAGTTCAAATCCGGCCTCAAACACATAACACTTACTAGCTGTGTGACCTTGAGCAAGTCACTTAACCCCATTGCCTAGCCCCCCCCAAAAAAAATACACTATGCAGTTACTCTCCTCCATGAGTCAATCACAATTTGAAATACAATATATATGAAGACCCATCAGTTCCCTCAGGCAATTCTTTAATACTACAAGTCTCAGACTTGATGGATATCTGCACATTTAGGGAGAGTTTCAGTGCTTAAAGTTCAAATCATTTTCAGGTCCAAGCACAAGTGGGGACAACTACAGAAAGAAGATGTGTAAAGTCTGCTACAAACTTTTAATGAAGAGGGTCACCAAGATCCAAAATGTCACTGGGCCATAGCTCATCTGTGGAGAAAGGAGGGAACTCAGTTGAATTTAAAGTATGGCTCTTGGCCTAGTTTTATGCAGCTGTTTTCAGAGATACTTCTGGGGACCTATAAGTTTTCAGTTCTCCCAAGGTGGTAAGATCAAGGGCAAGGTGTTTACTCCTTTCTTGGCCTGTGCTCTGGTCTATGAGTGACCACAAGCACTCTTTTCTGCCATGGAACTGTGAGGAGGAATCCCTCTCCACTGTCACTACAAGCTCTGCCATGCCAGCACTTCTCGCCCCACGATTGCCACCCAGAATTGTGACCCAGATCCAAGCACGGGCAAAGCAAGAGAATCCTGCACCAGCAGAGAGATCCCTGCAATCCCCCTCTGATCAGCCACTCAATTCCCCCTCAGCCTGTGGGCCGATTGCTCAGGCCCAACCCCGCATCTCTCACTGAGGTCACAGATTTTTCCATTGACTTTCTAAGTTTTCTTTGGCGTTCGTGGATTGAGAAGTCTGGAAACCACCACAGCTGCCTGTGCTTCAGTCCTCTGAGGCCTGCTCCATGTTTGCTGAGGCCTGTTTTGTGTGTGCACTCAAGTTGAACTGTGTTTCTCTCCTAGCCTGGCGCAATAGACCTTTCTAATCAACCATTCAGGTTGTCTTGGGCTGGAAATTTGTTTCATTCTGTCTTTTTGTGGGTTCTGCTGTTCTAGAATTTGTTTAGAGCCATTTTTTAAGGTATTTGGAGGGGTTTGGTGAAGAGCTCAAGCAAGTCACTGCTTTTACTCTGCCATCTTGGCTCTGCCCCCTTGGCCTCAGCTAATTACTGCTATATTTGTTATTTGAAAAGAGGAAACAATTTAGTGCATCTCCTTTCCATAATGGAATGTCCTCTATTTTACCATAAAAGGGAGTATCTTCCTGAATACATTTTACCTAAAATGATTTTAGGATTATAAAAATAGAATGTATATTTTTTTCACTTAAAATACTAGCTATATGAAATAAACAAACCTAGAAGTCCCCCAAAATCTATTGCAGTGGAATTTAGTATTCAGCAGCATTTCCCAATTGAAATCTCTTTGAACAAATTATTCAAAATAAAAAATAAAAATAAAACTTTTTGAAGAAGACCTTTGAATGCTAAACTGAGTTTTGGATAGGCCTTCATATGTGCCAATCAAGTCAAATCAATAGGCATTGGTAAAACACCTGCTATGTGCCAAGCTTTAGAGGTACAAAGAAAAGCAAAAGATATTCTCTGCTCCAAAGGAGATCACATTCTAATGGTAGGGAAAACATACAAATAACTATATAGCAACAAGGATATACAGGATAAAGAGGAATTAATCAACAGGAAAGTCACTAGCATTTTTGTTTTTGTTGTTATTATTGTTTATCCTTTGTTCTCAAAGAGGACCATGGCATCAGGAAGGTGATGCCATGACTTGCAAGTGAATTGGATTTAAATGAATGAGGGCTGTGCAAAGTCACCAACCTCACTTTGTCTTTCAGAGCCATCTGGGTCCAGTGGTAAGATATAAATCAGGACTACTGGAGATGGCCTTGTATGCAGTGGAAGTCTTTTAAAGCTAAGGTCTTTCCCAGGTTTCAGCTTGACTAAGGCAACACCCATTCAGTGATTAAGGCTAGATAAGAAATGAGACCAAAAAATGGCCTCTCTTACCCAGTGGAAAAATCAATCTGGGAGGGGAGGACCCTCAGGGTTTCTGGCCAAAATAGAAACAATTGCTATTTACATTTACTCTGAGCCAATCAGAGCCCAAACAGTGACCACTGAGAGGAGCTTGGGCTAGAGCCAAAGTGAATTGGGTTTAAGGCATGCTCCATAAAAAAGACATGTAGCCCATAAATCTCAAGATATCTTGTGAGATTTCAGCATTAAGGGTGTTTGGGAAAGACTACTTGCAGAAGATTGGATCTGAGGAAGTCAGATAAGAAAGGAGAGAACTTCAAGTATAAGGTACAGTCAGTGGAAACATCAAGAGTTGGGAAGTAGAACATCACATAATATTGGAAGAAGAGAAATCAAGGCTGGTATCATTGAAACACAGAGTACATGGGAGTGAGCAAGGTGTTAAAAAGCCAACAAGGTTATGGAAGTCTCTGAATGCTAAACAGAGGATTTTATATTTGATCCTAAAGGTAATATGAAACCACTTGAGTTTATCGAATGGGATTGGGAAATGTGACATGGTCATCCCTAAGCTTGAGGAAAACCAATTTGATACTTATAATGGTATATTGTATGTAGTGATATATAAAGATCAAAGCCCTACATAAATATGTTATTGCCATCATCATCATCACCATCATTATTATCATTCATTCTTTCTGAGATGATTGGGAGAGGGTAAAATTTCATACGATGGATGGATATAGTCACTTGAGGTAGGCATTTTCTCCCATAATCAGCTTAAAACTCAGATAATTCATTCGTCCTTTTATTAATTCTCTAACATTGTATTAAATCTATTTATGTGGCAGAAAAATAGCTCTCTTCCCAATTATTCTTCTTCATGTCCAGTTGCCATCCTCATTCTTCTCACATCTTGCGGATTCATTACCAAGGAGGAGGAAGATCCATTTTTCAAGTTCCTATATGTTTGGATCCAGATGTCCTGTGAGTTGGACAGATTTTTTGTATGGCTGATAGTTGTTGTGAAGAATAAATATTAAACTATAGTTACAAATCTCAAATCTGGTACTTGTAATATGATTATTCAGTTAAGCTTTGCAGGTCTTAGTTTCTGAAAAAAAAAATGAAATGGTTACACTAAATAATCTCTAAGATAACTTCTGTGTCCAAATACTATGATATCATGATCACATACCTTATGGAGTGAAGACTTGAATTCTGAGCTTCAGACTATAATTGTGATTTTTTCATTATATGTCATACTCTTTTGTTTCATCAGTATTAACATTTTTGTCAGCTGCTTGAATAATAGACAAAAGAACATAATTGACATTGTTATATTTATAACTGGCATCATTAAGGAAAACCCAGGTGTCATTATATTATGAAATCACAGGCTTTCATAATTGAGAGGGATCATAGTGTAGACTTCTGTCAGAAAAAGGATCCTCTGCAAAACATACTTGTCTAGTAAACATATTCCTTGTCTTTTTTTTTCCCTCTGACATTAGGCCCATATTTGTCTCTGCAGCATCCATCTATCACTCCTGCTTCTGTCTTCTGCAGCCCAACAGAACAAGTATAATCCATGTTCTACATGACATCCATTTAAATACTAGAATGCTATGATATTCCTACAACATCCCTCCACTTCCCAACACAGGTCGCAAGGCATTTTTTTCCTAGATTAAACATGTTCAGTTCTTTGAGTCTATAGAATGACTTTGAGGACCTTTGATATTTGGTTTTCCGCTTCTGGACATTCTTTAACTAATTTCCTTCCCACATAGCAATGGCCATGGGATTGAAAAATACTCCAAATATACTCTGACCAGTGCATGATGAAAATATAATTTTCTTATCCAGTTATAAGATTGTAAGTTATAGATCAATAAGTGGAAAGGAACTTTAAGGTTTTCTATTAAAATCCCTTGATTTTACAAATGAGGAAACTGAAGATGAGAGAGCTTAAATGATTTGCAAATACTCTGGTAATAAGTGGCAGAGCAGGGATTAAAGTCCCTGTCCTATGATGCCAAATCCAGTGTTTCTCCTCTTAATATTCCAGAATCACATTATCATTTTATCTGCCATATCAATTTCTTTATTAGTATATTTTTAAATTAAATTAAAATTTTAATTAATATATTATTTTCCCCCAGTTACATGTAAAAATAATTTTAACATCCATTTAAAAAATTTTGAGTTCCAAGTCTCTCCCTGCCCTCCCCTTCATTGAGAAGGCAAGCAATTTGATATAGATTATACATGTGTAGTGATGCAAAATATATTTCAATATTAATCATGTGAAAGAAAACACAGACCAAAAACTAAGAACAAATTATGAAAAATTTAAGAAGTATGCTTTCATATGCAGTCAGACTGCATCAGTTGTTTCTCTGCAGATGAATAGAATTTTCCTCAGAAGTCCTTTGGAATTATCTTAGATCATTTTGTTGCTTAGAATAGCTGAGTTATTCATAATTGATCATTGCACAATATTGCTGTTACTGTGTACAATGTTTTCCTGATTCTGCTCGTTTCACATTGCAAAAGTTCATGTAAGTCTTTCCAGGTTTTTCTGAGAGCATACTGCTCATTTTTTTTTTTAATACCACAACAGCATTCCAACACAATCATATACTACAACTTGTTCAGCCCCTTCCCAACTGATAGGCATTCCCTCAATTTCCAATTCTCTGCCACCACAAAAAAGAGTTTCTGTAAATATTTTTGCACATATAGGTCCTTTTCTTTTCTTTTTTTTCTCTCTTTGGGATACTACCTAGTAGTGGTATTGCTGGGCCAAAGGGTAAATATGGTTTTATAGACTTTTGGGCATAATTCTAAAATCCTTTACAAAGAGGTTGAATCATTTCACAACTCCACCAACAGTGCATTAGTGCCTCTATTTTCCCATGTCCCTTCCAATATCTGTCATTTCCTTTTTCTTTATATTTAGCAATCTGATAGGTGTGAGATGGTACCTCAGAGTTGTTTTAATTCACATTTTTCTAATCAATAGATTTAGAGCATATTTTCATATTACTATAGATAATTTTGATTACTTCTTCTGAAAACTGCCTATCTAAATCCTTTGACCATTTATCATTTGGGGAATGGGTCTTATTTTTATAAATTTTACTAGGTTCTCTCTATATCTGAGAATGAGGCCTTTATCGGAGAAACTTGTTGTAAATTTCTTTTTTTTTACAGTTATGTTTACTGTGCATTTCCCTTTATCCAATTATCCTACCCTGTTTATCCTACCCTCTTTTCTTTCACCCTGCCCATCCTTCACCTCACCCCAAAAGATTATACTCAAGTTTTGCTGGATAAGTTATTTTTCACTGTAGTTCTAGCTCCTTTGCCTTCCAGAATATCATATTCCAAGCCCTCAGATCCTTTTACATAGAAGCTGCTAAATCTTCTGTTATTCTGACTACGACTCCATGATGTTTTACTTGTTTCTTTCTGGATGCTTGCAATATTTTTTTCTTTGTCTGGGACCTGAACTTTGGCTATAATATTCCTGGGAATTTTCATTTGGGGATCTCTTTCAGGAGATGGTCAGAGGATTCTTTCAATTCTAGGGGGTCCTTAAATTTCAGGGAAGTTTTCCTTTATAATTTCTTGAAAGATATTTTCTAGACTTTTATTTTTTGGATCATGGCTTTCAGGTACTCCAAATAATTCTTAAATGATTTCTCCTTGATCTATCTTCCAGGTCAGTTTTTTTTTTTCCAATAAGGTATTTCATGTTTTCTAATTTTTTTCATTCCTTTAATTTTTAAAATTTTTTTTGATGTTTCATACAGTTATTAGGTTCCACTTCTTCAATTTTTATTTTTAAGGAATTATTTGCTTTAGTGAGCTTTTGTACCTCCTTTTCCATTTGATCAATTTTGCTCTTTAAAGCATTATTTTTCTCTTCAGTGGATTTTTGTGCCCCTTTGGCTTATTCTGTTTTTTTTTTTTAAGTTATTTTGTTCAGTATATTTTGTACTTCCTTTCCCAAACTGTTGACTATTGTCATGATTTTCTTGCATTCCTTTCATTTCTTTTCCCAATTTTTCCTCAACTTTTTTATTTGATTTTTAAAATCTTTTTTTTTTAGCGTTTCTATTGGATGTTTTTGTTTCTGAGACCAATTCACATTTTTCTTTGAAGCTTTGAATGCAACAGTTTTAATTTTGTTGTCTTCTTTTAAGTTTGTGTTTTGATCTTCCCTATTATAATAGTAACTTTCTATGGTCAGGATCTTCTATTTCTGTTTCCTCATTTTACAACCTATTTCCTGACTTTTAACTTTATGTTAAAGTTGGGCTGTGCTACAAGTAAAGAGGTCATTGACCTGAGCTTTAGATTTTTTATGCAACTGTTTTCAGAGGTAGTTCTGGGGGTCTATAAGTTTTCATTTCTTCCAATCTGGTATGATGGAAGGAGAACTAAGTTTACCACTCCCCAAGCCTGTGCTCTGACCTGTAAGAGACAACAAGCACTCTTTTCTGCCCTAGAACTGTGACTAATGCCAAAGGGACCCCTATAATCTCCTTCTGACCAGTTGTTCTACCCCATTACCATCTCTGGGCTGAGAGCTCCAGAAGACTCTGTTGCCATATCTGATTCAGTTGCTCTTAAAGTTTGCTACAGGTTTGCTTGGGTGCAGGCTTCACTGAAGCAGCCCATGTTTGACTGTGTTCCAGCCTCACTGTGATGTAAAAGATTCTCCCTTCCAACTTTCCAGGAAGTCTTAGCCTGGATAATTGTTTTAGCTGGTGCTTTTGGTTTGAGGCTTTTTTTAGTTTTTTGAAGGGAAATTGGGAAAGCTCAGGGAACTCCCTGACTGTTCTTTTGCCATATCAGTTTTCAGAATGAGCATGCACTTTACTAAAACAGATATGATGATCCTGAATCAGTTATCTACTGTAAGTCAATTTAACCTAGTATTGCCCTTTATAAGATGATTTATATTGTTTTTCATAATAATATTTTCATTACATGTGTATATGTGTGTATGTATCCCCTTTTTATGATTTTAACCAAAATAAGTCTTTGGTTAATTTAACCAAAATAATAAAGACTTCTAGAGCTGGGACCAAGATAGTGAAATCGAGAAGCTCTCAGGTGAGCTCTCCCAACATTCTCCTGCAAGCAACTTTAAAATAACAATTACGTTGTTATTCTAATTCTAATTCTTCAATTTTAATTCTAGAGTGGCAGAGCCAACAAAGAAGTCAGAATGAGACATTCAGCCAACCCAAGGCAACTGTGGAGGTCAGAAAGAGAGATCTATGAAATGAAGGTGGGAGTGTGATCATGGAGCCAGTGGCAGGACCAGGTGGTAGTAACAGAAACAGCAGTAGCTGGGCAGCTAGGGGGTGCAGTGGACAGAGCACCAGCCCTGAAGTCAGGAGGACCTCAGTTCAAATCTGGCCTCAGACCAAACACTTGACACTTACTAGCTGTGTGACCCTGAGCAAGTCACTTAAACCCAATTGCCTAAAAATTTAAAAAAAAAAGAAAGAAAGAAACAGCAGCAGCTTCAGGAATTCTCAGGTCAAGATGGTAAGAGGGCCTGGTAACTGGTCATAAAGAGATTAAAGAGTATCCCAGTGGCAGCACTGGATGGAAGATCAGACACTAGCAACTTCATTGTCTATACACACTTCTTGGGCCATAGTTGAAGGACAGAGAGGAGCACTTTCAGTAAAGAGTCAGTGGAAACCATGAGGGCAATTGTTTGGCAACATCATTGCCTATACCTGGAGCAATTTCACTCAATTTTATTTTTTAAATGTCTATTTCTAACTTCATTAATTTGGCTATTTTTCATTTATATTGTTAATTTTTACACCTTATTTAATAGCATTTGATTTTATGTTGCAGTTGAAGATATTTAATTATATTTCTACTCAGTTAGTAGTGAACTATCTTTGTACATTTTTTATTTTGATAATTTGTTCTCTGTCTTTCTATCTTGATGCTTCTCTTTCATTGTCTCTCTTCTATTCTTTGGTTTCATTTCTGTCTGCTTCTTTTTCTGTCTCTGACTCTCTTTTTATTTTTCTCCTTTCCCTCTTCCCTCCTCCCCCAATGAGATAAAGGTTTGCAATGATTTGAATAAGATTTGCATATTCTTAGGTGTTTCATAGTTTCTATAGATATATTTTTCTGTGATATCTATTTCTTCTCTAATTTTTAATATTTATTCTTTGTGCTTATCTGTTATTTTGTTGATAGTCTAGTTATTTTTTAACTTTATGTTCAGTTTATTAATTTTTATTTATTATTTAGAAATACTTCCAGATAAGTGTATACATACATAAATATATACATATATACATATACATATACATATACATATACATACCCACATACATATATGTGTGATCATGTGTATAAAATCTGAGGGCTGCTTTAGCTGTATTCCAAAAGAATTTGCAGGTTGCATTTCAGGCAGAAATCTTCCCATCAAATTCCGAAGAGGAGAGAAAGGATGAACTCCATTTGTCAAGAATGCTTCTATTTACCACTCAATTTAAAGAAATCCAGAGGATAAATGTGAAAAACCCATTTACACTGTGGGTTCATCATCCCATCAGTGAACTTGCAAAAATATCTAGGCATAACTCATAAGATTATGTGGTTCCCATATGTTTGAGATTGCATATGGCTTTACTTCTTTATAATGGTTCTAGTAGCTATTATCCTTTCTTAACATAATGGTACTTAAAGAAAAATAAGGCACCTCTTACAGAGAGGACAAAGAATTGGACTCATAATATATGAAGTAAGATATGCTATGTTTATCCTGGTTGAAATTTTGAATGACTTCTAATGAAAAAAATGTAATTATGTTATCTCCAAAAAACTCATGAGCAATGAAAGCTGAAACAATAAAATGATACAATATTCAATTAGAAAGCAAGAATGCCTACAAATTTACAGCAAGGAAATTAATTTAAGAGGCCACAAAACTTTGTTTACCTTAGTTGAATTCTGTAAACCACTGAGTGATAAGTATTTGAATTCATGTTGTAGATCTCAATAGATTTCATCTCTTTGAATAACTAACTTTTAGTAGCTTTTTTGTATTTGACGCAGGGAAAACTTTTACTGAATACATATTATGGTACCCTAAGCTCAAATTGTAGGTAACTATTCATTTGGATTTACCCTTCTGGGATCTTAGTACAGAAATGGTTCTTCTAATATAATGATCTCAATAACAGAAGAAAGGAAAGAGAATTGACTTTATTGTGCTAAATGCCTGAATCTCTTCCTGGTTATTTATGTTCCTAAGTGCTTAACCTACTACCATATATTGACTTGTTTCCTGGGGAATATATATGTTTTAAGCTTTTAATGATACTAGCGTTTCATACTACTGACTGGCTTCATGGACAAGCCACTTCATAATAAAATAATTTATTAACTTCAGTTCCTCTTAGATCAAATTTAAGCTAGATAGTCCCCAAGCTTCTATTGTTGGGGATAGGGTGAAGTTGGTTATGAGCCTTTAATTTCATTGAGGTAGAGTCCTTCCTCACAGGGAAACTACCTTCACAAATGAAACATAACGGACTATGTACAATTTAGTTTGAGAATGACTTGAGGCCCAGAGAGGTTGAATTATTTTTCTGTGGTTATATAGATAATATGTGTTAGAAGTAGGAATTGTACCCAGGTCATCCTGACTTCTGTTTCCTATCTATTATACAATGTCATCTTTAACATATAGGCATAATAATGCTTATGGTGTCACCTTTCATATCTAAGTGTTATAATAGTATTCAGTAGATTTACATTTGTATACTAATTTATTTGGAAAAAAAAGCATTGTATAAATCTGGATAATAAAGACAAGAAAACTCATTTTAGGCTGAAATGGAGATATCATGTACTCTCTGATATATACTTACTTACTCTAAGCGGCCATATTTTTCCCTGCAAAGGCTAGTACTCAATTACCATGTCTTTTAAAGAATGTGCAAGAAAAGATTCAGGATGGGGTTGGATTACAATAGCATATTTAGAAGGGGGAATTAATCCTGGAAGCAAGAAAAAAGTATAACTTTGTCTTTCATTATTCTGCTATGATTTATTTTTTTAAATAGTATTTTATTTTTCCCCAATTACATGTCCAATTTTTAGCATTCGTTTTTACAAAATTTTGAGTTTCAAATTTCTCTCCTCCCATCTTCTGAAGAGAGCAATTTGACATAGATTATATGTGTTCCATCACACAAAACATTTACATATTAGTCACAGTTGCAAAAGAAGAAACATATCAAAAGAAAAAAAACATGAAAAAGAATAAAGGAAGTTTAAAAATATGCTTCAATCTGAATTGAATCCATTAATTCTTTATCTGGCATTTTCTTTTGTGAGTCCTTTGTACTTGTCTTGGATCATTGTGTTGCTGAGAAAAGCTGAGTCATTCATAGTTAATCATCACATAATGTTGTTGAAACTGTGCACAATGTTTTTATGGTTCTGCTCATTTCACTTTGCATTAGTTTGTGCAAGTCTTTCCAGGTTTTTCTGAAGTTTGCCTGTTCATTATTTCTTATTTCACAATAGTAATCCATTGCATTCATATACCACAGCTTGTTCAGGCTTTCCCCAATTGATGGGCATCCCTTTGATTTCCAATTCTTAGCCACTATGAAAAAGGCTGCTACAAATATTTTTGCACATGTAGATCCTTTTCCCTTTTTTATGATCTCTTTAGAATACAGACCTAGTAGTGGTATTGCTGGGTCAAAGGATCTGTACAGTTTGATTTCCCTTTGGGCATAGTACCAAATTGCTCTCCAGAATGGTTGTATTAGTTCACAACTCCACCAACACTACATTAGTGTTCCAGTTTTCCCACATCCTCTCCAACATTTATCATTTTCCTTTTTTTTTGTCAAGTTAGTCAATCTGATAGGTGCGACATGGCATCTTAGAATTCTTTTAATTTGCATTTCTCTAATCAAAAGTGATTTAGAGCACTTCTTCATATACCAATAAAGAGTTTTGATTTCTTCATCTGAAAACTGTCTATTCATATACTTTGACCATTTGTCAATTGGAGAATGACTTGTATTCTTATAGATTTGATTCAGTGCTCCATATATTTGAGAAATGAGGCCCTTATCTGAGACACTTGCTGTACACATTGTTTCCTAGCTCTCTGCTTTCCTTCTAATCTTGGTTGCATTAGTCGTGTTTGTACAAAAGCTTTTTAATTCAATACAATCAAACTTATCTATTTTATATTTTGAAATATTCTCTATCTCTTATTTGATCATGAATTTTTCCCTTCTTGATAGATCTGACAGGTAGACTATTCCTTACTCTTCTAATTTACTTATGCTGTCACTTTTTATATCTAAATCATGCACTTATTTTGACCTTATCTTGATATATGGTGTGAGATGTTGGTATATACCTACATTGTGTCCAATTATTTTCTAGTTTTCCCAGAAGTTTTTTTTTTTTGTCAAATAGTGAGTTCCTATCCCAAAAGCTGGGATCTTTGGGTTTATCAAACACTAACTTACTAAGGTTATTAACTATCTTGTGTACCTAATTTTTTCCACTGATCCACCACTCTGTTTCTAAGCCAGTATCAGATAGTTTTGATGATTACTACTTTATAATATAGTTTGAGATCTAATATTGTTAGGCCACCTTACTTTGTATTTTTTTTTCCATTAATTCCCTTGATATTCTTGACCTTTTGTTATTCCAGATGAATTTTGTTATTATTTTTTCTCTACCAAATAATTTTTTGGTAGTTTGATTGGTATGGCACTGAATAAGTAAATTAGTTTAGGTAGAATTTTCATTTTTATTATTTTAGCTCAGCTTACACATGCACAATGGATATTTTCCCAATTTTTTAGGTATTACTTTATTTGTGTGAAAAGTGTTTTGTAATTGTGTTCATATAGTTCCTGGGTTTGTTTTGGTAGGTAGACTCCCAAATATTTTATCTTGTTTACAGTTATTTTAAAAGGAATTTCTCTATCTATTGCTGCTAGGCTTTGTTGGTCATATAAAGAAATGCTGGTGATTTATGTGGGTTTATCTTATATCTTGCAACTCTGCTAAAGTTATTAATTATTTCAAGTAGTTTTTTTTACTTGATTCTCTAGGATCCTCTGAATATACCATTATATCATCTGCAAAGGGTGATAGTTTTTTTTCCTCATTACCTATTCTAATTCCTTCAATTTCTATTTCTTCTCTTATTGCTATAGTTGTCATTTCTAGTACTATATTCAATAAAAGTGGTGATAATGGGCATTGTTGCTTCACTCCTGATCTTATTGAGAGAGCTTCTAGCTTATCCCCATTGCATGCAATACTTGCTGATGGTTTTAGATGAATATTGCTTATCATTTTAAGGAATGCTGTATTTAATTCTGTGCTCTTTAGTGGTTCTAACAGGAATGGGTGCTGTATTTTGTCAAAAGCTTTTTCAGCATCTACTGAGATAATCATATGATTTCTGTTGGTTTTTTTATTTATATGGTCAATTATGTTAATAATTTTCCTTATATTGAATGAACCCTGCATTCCTAGTATAAATCCCACCTGGTCATAGTGAGTAATCCTTGTAATATATTGCTATAATTATCTTGCTAGTATTTTGTTCAAAATTTTTGTGTCTATATTCATTAGGGAAATTGTTCTATTTTCTTTCTCTGTTTTGATTCTTCCTGGTTTGGGTATCAACATCATATTTGTGTCAGAAAAAGGATTTGGTAGGACTCCTTCATCCATTTTTTCTTCAAATAGTTTATATAATAATGGAATTAATTCTTTTTAAGTGTTTTGTAGAATTCACTCATGACCTATCTCACCCTGGATATTTTTTCCTAGGGATTTCATTAATTGCTTGTTCAATTGCTTTTTTCTAAGATGCTGTTATTTATTCCCTGATATGTCAATCTAGATAACTTATATTTTTGTAAATATTCATCAATTTTGCTCAGATTGTCAGATTTATTGGCAAATAATTGGTGAAAAATATTTCCTAATGATTGCTTTAATTTCTTCTTCATTGGTGGTGATTTCACACTTTTATTTTTGATACTGGATATTTTGTTTTCTTCTTTCTTTTTTTTAAAATCAAATTAACCAATGACTCATCTATCTTATAGTTCTTTTTTTAAAATAAAACTAGTTCCTAGAATTATTTATTAGCTCAATAGTTTTCTTATTTTCAATCTTATTAATCTCACCTTTGATGATCAGAATCTCCAATTTGGTGCTTAATTAAGTATTTTTAATTTGTTCTTTTTCTAGTTTTTTTTTTTGTTGTTGCCTGTCCAATTTATTGATCTGTTCTTTCTCCATTTTGTTGATACAAGAATTTAGAGAAATAAATTTTCCCTTGCTTGGTTGCATCCCATAAGTTTTGGTATGTTTTCTCATTGTTGTCATTCTCTTTAATGAAATTATTGATTATGTTTATGATTTATTCTTTGACCTACTTTTTTTTAAGGATTAGATTATTTAGTTTCCAATTGGTTTTTAATCTGTCTTTCCACTCCCCTTTGTTGAATGGAATTTTATTGTATTATGATCCAAAAAGAATGCATTTAATATTTCTGCCTGTCTGCATTTTATTGTTTTATGACCTATTACATAGTCAATTTTTATGTAAGTGTCATGTGCTATTGAGAAAAAGCTGTATTTCTTTTTTGTTCCTATTTGGTTTTCTCCAAACATCTCTCATATCTAACTTTTCTAATATTCTATTTACCTCCTTAGTTTCCTTCTTGTTTATTTTTGTTTTGGTTGTATTTATCAAGTTCTGAGAGGGAACAATTGAGTTCCCCCACTAGTATAGTTTTGCTGTATGTTTCTTTTCCCTGTAACTCACTTAACTTCTACTTTAAGAATTTGGATGCTATACTACTTTGTGAATATATATTTAACATTGATATTGCTTCATTATATAAGGTACCTTTTGGCAAGATGCAATTTTCTTTCTTACATCTTTTAATTAGGTCTATTTTTACTTTTACTTTGTCTGAGAATAGGATTTCTACCTCTGATTTTATTACTTCAGCTGAAGCATAGTAGATTCTGCTCTAGCCCCTTACCTTTACTCTCTGTGTGTCCTTCTGTTTCAGAGGTATTTCTTGGGAACAACATATCATAGGATTCTGGTTTTTGATCCACTCTGTTATCCATTTCTGTTTTATGAGAGAGTTCATCCCATTCACATTTGCAGTTAAGATAACTGACTTTGTGTTTCCCTCCATCCTATTCTTCTTCCTGTTTGTTCTTTCTCTGCTTTCACTTTTTCCCTCATCTCCAGTGTTTTGCTTCTGTCTGCCTCCTCCCTTGATCTGCCCTTTCTTCTGTTCACCCTATACCACCCCCTTTACTTTATCTCCGCCTCTCCTACTTATCTGTTGGGCAAGGTGAATTCCTATATTCAAGTGATTGTGTATATTATTCTCTCTTTGAGCCAATACTGATGAAAGTAAAGTTCAAATGATAACCATTGCCCACCCTCCCATCTTCCTCTCCTCTGTAATAGGTCTTTTACTCATCTTTATGTTAAATAATTTATTTCATTCTACCTCTCTCTTCCTTCTGCATCTAGTGTACTCCTCTTTCTAATCCCATTTTTGAGTCATTCCTCAAATTCATCATATACCTGTACCTTCTATCTATGTATATTCTATGTATATACATGTATACATGTATACATGTACTATAAATGCCTGCTGTAATTTCTTGCTGCTTTATTTCTTTAGCTTTGATCCTATTTTTTTCTTGTCCGCTGTGTTCTAGTTAAAGACAGTAGATTATATCCACATAAGTACATAATAATCACCATTACTAGCAACCCTAAATTCAAAGTGAGGACATGACCAACATAAGGTCCCTTTATCAGATCTTCAAGTGAGCTTGCAATCATGTACATTTTTCATATCAAAACTGAGAGCTTTGATCTTTCTTAATTCAACAACATTCTCCTCAAATTGTTCTCTTTTCTCTATATAGAATTTAGCTTTTCAAAGTGCTCCAAAATAATTTTGCAAGGTCATATTTATAATTATTTTTCCTAAATGTTCCTCATATTTTAAAAAGTTGTGTTCTTTTTCAATGCCTAAGTATTTTCCATCAATTGTTAAAGCTTTTAAAACATGAGTTTTGTAGTTTGGACTTTCTAGTACTTATTTGGCATTTCCTCCTCTCTTATTGTTGCCAGTCCTGAGAAAACAATTGATCATTTTTAGAAACAGCTATTTTGTACCTTGCTTCTTCTTTAAGTTCTTAAGTGAAGATTAATAAACCTGAATTCTGGGTCCTCTTGTTGACCCAATACTAGCCTCTCAGTACTTTGTTAAGAAGACTGACTTCCTCTTTCCCAATAATAACAATAGCAATTTGAATATTATGATATTTATCTTTAATTAAAATATATTTTTTCTTTTTGGGGGTAATGTATCTAAAATAATGGACAAATAATTCTATTAACTACTACGAATTTATAATAAATAAAATACTAATAAGACTTAAGATTTACCTACATAAACTTTCAATTATTTTCCACTTGACTTTCTACCTCTACTTACATAGTCTTCTGATATAGGTTTACATATATACACACATATGGATATATATTTTCATTATTACATAACTGTATCTTGATGCAAATATATTTCTTATGTACATAATACAGCATCTCCATTAACCATTACCACATTGCCTTTCACAGTTCTTGGAGAAAGATCTAACTGATTTAATATTAAAATGAAAATAGAAATTATAATAGATCACTTTGAGTATGCAAATTATAAAATAAAAGGAGCGGGTTTCCTCACATGCACAAAGATAATGTTATTCTTTTGAGAGAATTAGATTTAGCAAGATCATAAATATAATAACTACAGCAAATGCCCACATTTCATTTTTATTCTTGCTATGGAGAGCAAGAGTTCTTTTGTCATTAAATTAAAAACTAGAATTTTTCATCTTTTTCTTTTATATGGCTATCTTAAGAGCATATTTTTTTGAAGTTAAGTTGTGATATTTGATGAACACTTACATGAAAACCAATGTAATAAGCACTGTCTAAATAGGAAAGAAAAGTAAGAAGTAGATAGAGACCTCATGATGCTTGCATTCTATAGGTTTTAGTTGATTTCTGTCTCAACTAGAAATCATTCTAGTTGGGGAAGAGATGGATAAAATGACTGTGTAGAATAACTGTAATACAGAAGAATAATAGAATAACTATGACATAAGCTAACATGATCAACACATAAGAGCACATAATAAATAAAGTGCTGCTATTAGAAGTTTGCAGGAGGAAAGATCATTTTTGAGGGGTGGAGCCAAGATGGCAGAGTAAAGGCGGGGACTTGCTTGAACTCTTTCCCAAACACCTCCAAATACTTGTGAAAGATGGCTTTAAACAAATTCTAGAGCAATAGAACCCACAAAAAGATGGAATGAAACAAATTTCCAGCCCAAGACAGCTTGGAAAGTTGTCAGCAAAAGTCTGTTACACCAAGATGAAAGAAGAATTCAGTTCAGCATAGGTCATGCCAGCACAGATTGGGCCCCAGAAAATCCATAGTAGGCCTTGAGGCAATTGAATCACTAGCAGAAGTGGCAATTTCCAGACATCCCAGCCCACAGGTGCCAAAGACAAATTAGAAGGCCGGCAGGAAAGGTCTACTGCACCTGGGTGAGAGTGGAGCATAGTCCAGAGCAGGCTGCACCAGCTCAGCCCTGGCCCCAGCAAACTAGAAGCAGACTTTGGGAGTCACTGAATCAGCAGCACGAGTGGCTGCTTCCAGAGCTCTCAGATCACAGACAGTAAGGGAGTCAAACATCTGGTCAGAAGGAGATTACAGAGATCTTTTTGCTAACACTGAGGCAAGACTCTGTTCTTTTGTCCATATATAGATCTGGGTCCCAGTCTTGAGTTGGCAGTCGACAATTGGCAGTCCCAAGGTTTAGAGGTACATTAGTACAGCAGAGCTTGTGGCCACAGTGGAGGGAGGACCCTCCTCACAGTTCCAGTTCAGAAGAGTGCTTGTGGTCACTCACAGACCAGAGCACAAGCCAGGAGAATAGTGAACACCTCTCCTTAGGTCATACCCCCTTGGAAAAATTGAAAACTTACAGGTGCCTAGAAGTATCTGTGAAAATAGCTACATCCAAAGGCTCCAAGAAAACTATGAATTGGCTCAGGCCATGGAAGCTCTCATAAAGGAATTTGAAAATCAAATAAGAGAGGTAGAGGAACAAATGGGAAGAGAAATGAGAGTGATGTAAGAAAATCATGAAAAACAAGTAAACAACTTGTTAAAGGACACACACACACACACACACACACACACAAAGTACTGAAGAAAATAATATCTTGGGTGGAGCCAAGATGGTGGAGTAAAAGCAGTGACTTACTTGAGCTCTCCCCCAAACCCCTCCATATACCTGTAAAAAATGGTTCTAAACAAATTCTAGAGCAGCAGAACACACAAAAAGACAGAGTGAAACAAATTTCCAGCCCAAGACAATCTGGATTGTTGATGGGAAAGATCTGTTCTGGCAGAGAAGCACAGTTCAGCATGGGCCACATAGATAAAAACAAGCATCAGTGAACTTGAAGCAGGCCTCAGGGGACTGAATCACTAGCAGTAGTAGCGGTTTCCAGACTTCTCAACACACAAACACCCAAGACAACATAGAAGGTCAGTAGGAAAGTTCTGTCAGAACTGGGTGAGAGAGGAGTGTGGTCTGGCCCCAGGCTTTAAAAATTAGAATGGAGCAAATGGAAGCTAATGACTTGATGAGAAATCAAGAAATTATAAAACAAAGCCAAAAGAATTAAAAAAAAAAGAAGACAATGTGAATATCTCATTAGAAAAACAATTGACCTGGAAAATAAATCCAGGAGACATTATTTAAAAATTATTGGACTACCTGAAAACCATGATCAAAAAAGAGTCTAGACATCATCTTTCAAGAAATTATAAGGGAAAACTGCCTTGAGATTCTAGAATCAGAGGGTAAAATAGAAATTGAAAGAATCCACCTATCACCTCCTGAAAGAGATCCCCAAAGAAAAACCCCTAGGAATATTATAGACAAATTTCACAGTTCTCAGGTCAAGGAGAAAATATTGCAAGTAGCCAGAAAGGAACACTTCAAGTATTGTTGAAACACGATCAGGATAACACAAGATCTAGTAGATTCTACATTAAGGGATGATAGGGCTTGAAATATGATATTCCAGACATCAAAGGAGATAGTATTAAAACCAAGATCACCTACTCAGCAAAACTGAGTATAATCCTTCAGGGGAAAAAAATACACATTCAATGAAATAGAGGACTTTCAAGCATTCTTGATGAAAAGACCAGAGCTGAATAGAAAATTTGACTTTCAAATATGAGACTAAGAGAAGCATGGAAAGGTAAACAGGAAAGAGAAATTATAAGGGACTTATTAAAGTTGAACTGTTTACATTCCTATGTGGAAAGATGATATTTGTAACTCATGAGACCTTTCTCAGCATTAAGGTAGCTGGAGAGAATATATATATAGAGAGAGAGTACACAGGGTGAGTTAAATATAAAGGGATGATACCTAAAAATTAAAATTAAGGGGTGAGAGAGTATTGCACTGGGAAAGGACAAAGGGAGAGGTAGATGGGGTAAGTTATTTCACATAAAACAGGGAAGAAAAAGCTTTTACCATGGAGGGGAAGAGGGGGGGAGGTGAGAGGGAATGAATGAATCTTACTCTCATCAGATTTGGCTTAAAGAAGGAATACCATATACACTCAATTGGGTATGGAAATTTATCTAACCCTACAGGAAAATAGGGGGTAAGGGCACAAGAGGGATGATAGAAGGAAAGGCAGATTGAAGGAGGGGGTAATCAGAAGCAAACACTTTTGAGGAGAGACAGGGTCAAAGGAGAGAATAAGATAAATGGGAGATGGGATAGGATGAAGGGAAATATAGTTAGTTTTTTACAGCATGGCTATTATGGAAGTGTTTTGCATGACTACACGTGTATAACCTGTATTGAGTTGCTTGCCTTCTCAATGGGGATGTGTTGGGAGGGAGGAAGGGAGAGAACTTGGAACTCAAAGTTTCAAAAACAAATGTTAAAAATTGTTTTTACATGCTAATGGGAAATAAGATACAGGCAATGGAGTACAGAAATCTATCCTAAAAAAAAAAAAAGAAAAAAAAAGAAATCTATCCTGCTCTTCAGGAAAATAGAAGGGGAAAGGGATAACAGAAGAGGGGTGGGTAATAGAAGACAGGGCAGATCAGGGGAAGGGGTGTTAAGAATGCACACCTTGGGGTGGGGAGAGGAGAGAGATAGGAAGAAAATTTGGAACTCAAAATCTTGTGGAAATGAATGTTGAAAACTAAAAATAAATTAATTAATTAAAAAAAGAAAAGAAAATAACACCTTTAAAAACAGACTAGACCAAATAGTAAAAGATGTCCAAAAAGCCAATGAGGAGAAGAAAGCCTTATAAATCAGAATTAACCAAATGGGAAAGGAGATCCAAAAGCTCACTGAAGAAAATAATTCCTTAAAAATTAGAATGGAGCAAATGAAAGCTAATGAACTGATGAGAAATCAAGAAACAACAAAACAAAACCAAAGGCATGAAAAACTAAAAAAGAAGACAATGTGAAATCTCTCATTGGAAAAAACAACTGATCTGGAAAATAGATCCAGGAGAAATAATTTTAAAATTATTTGACTACCTGAAAGCCATGATCAAAAAAAGAGCCTAGACATCATCTCTCAAGAAATTATCAAGGAAAACTGCCCTAACATTCTAGAACCAGAGGATAAAATAGAAATTGAAAGAATCTGTTGATTACCTCTTTAAAGAGATCCCAAAATGAAAATTGTTAGTAATATCATAGCCAAATTTAAGAGTTCCCAGGTCAAGGAGAAAATATTGTAAGCATCCAGAAAGAAAAAAAAAATTCAAGTATCATGGAGCCACAGTCATGATAGCACAAGATTTTACAGCTTTTATATTAAAGGATCAGAGAGCTTGGAATATGATATTCCAGAAGGCAAAGGAACTAGGATTACAACCAAGAGTCACCTACCCAGAAAAACTGAGTATAATCTTTCGGGGGGAAAATGGATATTCAATGAAACAGAGGACTTGCAAGCATTCTAGATGAAAAGACCAGAGTTGAATAGAAAATCTGATTTTCCAATATAAAACCCAAGAGAAGCATAAAGGGGAAAGGGAAATCATAAGGCACTTAATAATTTTAGACTGTTTACATTCATACATATGAAAATTATATTTGTATTATCATTTATAACTAATACAACCTTTTTCATTATTAAGGTAGTTAGAAGGAGTATATGTAGACAGAGGGCACAGGTGTGAGTTGAATATGAAGGCATGGTATTTAAAAATAAAATTAAGGGGTGAGAGAGGAATGTATTGGGAGGAAGAGAAAGGGAAAGCAGGGAATGGGGTAAATTATCTACATAACAGAGGTAAGAAAAAATATTTCCAGTGTAGGGGAAGAGAGGGAAGTGATAGGGAGTGGGTGAACCTTACTCTCATCAGGATTGGCTCAAGGGGGAATAACAGACACATTCAGTTGGTTATAGACATCTATCTTACCCTACAGGAAAGTAGGAAAGAAAGGAGACAAAAAAAGGGGAGAGGGTAGTGATAGAAAGCAGGGCAGGATGGAGGAGGGGGTAGTCAGAATCAAAACACTTTTGAGGAGGAATAGTGCGAAAAGAGAGACAGAATAGAATAAACTGGGGGTTAGGACGGAGAGAAATATAGTTAGCAATAGTAACTAAAAAAATGAAGCAAGTATCTCTGATAAAGACCTCATTTCTCTTTTCTTTCCTTTTTTTTGAGAGGGGTAAGGCAATTGGGGTTAAGTGACTTGCTCAGGATCTCACTGCTAGTGTCACGTCTCTGGTCTGAGGCCAGATTTGAACTCAGGTCCTCCTGACTCCAGTGCTCTATCAACTGCATCACCTAGAGAGAGAGAAAAAGAGAGAGAGTGAGAAACAGAGAGAGTAATTTCCACTGACAAATACATATACATTCCTGTTACTGAATCATGTGACTGTGTCAAAGTGAGATTTTTCTTCAATATATTAGAAAATAGCAACTGAGTGTGGTAATAAAGAATAGATTTTAACAGTCTAAAAATGGAATTGTAATATCATATTGAGTATAAATGAGGTAAACAAAATCATTGCAAAAATGACCTATAATGAGTAGCCCAGTGTTAGAATCTCTTATTATGATTATGGCTATAGAATTTTATTATTAAAGGAAGGTTATAATTCATTTCTTCTGGAAACTGTGTATCTGTTGAAACTACTATCAATCTTTGGATCACCAAAATTCAGAAATTCAAAACTTTGGACTAACACTTGATTCTTTTCTCTTCTTTACCCGTCATATAAAAATCAATCTGTGTACATACACACATGTACATTTAATGCACACATGTGCACATATACATATAAGTACACATACACATATACATAAACACATATATGTAGACACATGTGAGTATATGTATATTTCTTTGAGGAAATAAAGATAAGGAAAAGGTTAGTTGTTATCGTTTTTACTTTTTTCAACAGATTACATTTTTATGTTCACAAAAATGACCAAGAGGTATACATAATATTAAAGCCCACTGTTTATTTAAGAAAAATTTAAAAAATTATATAAAATATAACCTTGAAGAATTTCCTCCAATAGGGTTTCTTCCACACATATATTGAAATCATACAAAACATTTTAATAGATGTGATCATGGGCATACCCATCTGATCTGTTAAATATTACTATCAACTGAAGATTGAAATTGGGAGAAATATCCTGAGATAAAGTATTTATTGGTTCATAGATGATGCAGTATAAAAAGTCCAAATATTAGGATTTCTTGTATCAATGACTACATTCTCCAAGTGTTCTTATTGGAAGTTGGCATTCTACTTATTGCATAGAACTTTGGAACACTACACAGTCTCCTAAATGAAATACATAGTCTTTTGAAAACAGCCACAGTAGAAAAAAATGTGCATGAATATGTATATCACATAGAATATCACCTCCTGACCCTAATATATGATTTGCCTCTCTTTTCAGCTTGTTAGATTTTTTTTCTTGATTTTTAACCTCATGAGTCAGGAAATCCAGCCAACTCCTCCAATTGCCAGTTGGCATAAACATGGGCTCAACTTCCTTCCAAATAGGCTAATATTCACAGTAAAAGCTATTATTACCTGGTAGTCTTATTTCTTCCACACAGTCTTATACCCATGACTACCCTTTGTTGACCTCTAGTAAAATTAGATTAGTGACAGCAGATTAGTCTAGAAGAAAAAAGACATGGTATACAACTTATAGTATACTGGAGTTCAAAATTCAGAGTTTGAATATAAACACATATGAGGTCATCAGTAGAATTCCATTTGGACAATTAGGTGATATTTAGATGATTTAGCAGTAAAGATCAGAGAGCTGAAGCACTGGGTAAGATCAATGTACTTTTAGACTTGGACAGAAAGATAAAATTAAGCCACTCCGACACAACAAATACCTGTTGTACCCAATAAATACACCTATCTCTGCTAGGCAGTGGGGATACAAAGCTAAAATTACAAATTATCCCTTTGTTCAAAGAGTTTACATTCTCCTGAATGGGGAAGGGTAGGATAGGAAGGTCAAACAGAAATAAATATGAGAAAATCTGAGGAGGGGAAGAGTTAAAGGGATTTATAACGGCTTACTAGAGGAGGTACCATATAAGCTAAGCCCTGATTGAAGATAATAATGATGATAACAACAACAATCACAATCACACAGAATTGAAGGTTTTCAAAGAAGGAAGGAATACATTTAAAGGCTGTAGTTTAAAAGTCTGTGCATAGCCACAAAACCAGGTGATGAAATATTTGGAGCACAGTTGGGTAGTATGGTTTGGAAAGTTGAGTGGATTAAAAAAATTCATATGGCATTATCATGGAAAGATAGACTTTAAGACTGTGAAGCACTTTAAATTCAATTTTTGAAAAAAAAATAATTTTACCCTAGGGGCAAACATAAGCAAATTAAATTTCTTTAGTAGAAGACTTACCTTTTAGGAAGACTTGGCAACTCTGTGGAAGATGGTTTGGTGGAGGGAAGATAGCAGACGGGAAGCAGGGAAAACAATTAGATCTGAATAACACAAGATGAGAAGACCTGAAATAATGTGAGTGTAGAGAAGGTTTTGAATGTGAAAAATGCCTTGGAAGTAGAAATGATAAGATTAGAATGTATAGATCCACTATGCATATATAAAATCGAGTGCCTAGAATTGTGGTGGTAACATAAACAGAAATCTAATTGTTTGGAAGAAGGGTAAATGTAGAGAGAGAAAGATATTAAGTTATATTTTGAATTGGATGTGGGCCTTGAGCTCAAGAGAGAGACTAAGACAATATGTAGGTCTAGAAGTCAGGTGCATAAACATGGGAGGTGATGATATCATGAAGCAAGATGATGTAGATAGAGAAGAGAAATAGATCATTACTGACCTTTGGGGGGCATTTATTGTGAGGGAGTATAGCATTTATGAGAATTCATCAAAAGAAACATGGAAAAAGCAAGAAAAAGATGGAACAGTGTTATGAAAATCTAGAGAACTGAGGGCACTTAAGAGAAGAGGATACTCAGCAGTGGCAAAATTTGGCAGCATTTAAGAAGGATAAAGACTGTGAGAACTGGGAGATTGTTCTTAGCCTTTGAGATTAGAGGCAACAGAACACTGGAAGTTAAAGGAAGAAGATCCAACACTGGGAGACTGATGTTCTAGGACAGTTTCCCAGTATTAGTATTCATCTATCAAGATGAAAATTAGACCAGAAGCAAGTTTGACCGCATTTTCTACATGGAGAACTGTTAAAATAGGGCTTTCATAGTGAAAGCATGGGACATGATTCATACTATAAGATGAGTTTAGACAGATAAATCTCACAAGAATCCAAGGATGTGGTGGTGAGAATCAAAGAAGATTCTTACTTATAGAATTGTAATGAGGTAGAAAAAGTGATAGTTTGCTACTTTTTAACTGAAAGATAAACTTTCTATTTTTTATGTTCATTAATTGCAGTATTGAACAATTAGTTATAGAATCATAATTTTTAGAGGTAATTTAAATTCCCTAACAATGCAGGAATCTCTTCTGTATTCCCTCTGGTAATAATAATAGCTAATATTCATGTAGCACTTTCTATGTATCAGACACTTTGTTAATAAGGACTTTATAATTATTACCTCCTTTGATCATCATGACAAACCCAGGAGGACCATGCTATTATCATCCCCATTTTTAGAAGATGAAACTGGGGTTAAGTGACTTGCCCAGGGTCATTATTAATCTAAGACTGAATTTGAAATCAGTTCTTCCTGACTCCAGGTCCCAGTGCTCTATCCTTTGCCACCTAGATGATGATAATGATGACAATGATAATAAATAATAGCAGATAGCACTTTTGTAGTGCTTTAAAGTTTGCAACACACTTTAAACATTATTTCACTTGATAGATTATTAAGGAAATAAACAAAACAGAAGTATAATAGCTGACATTTATATATCATTTTTAGTTTTGTATGTAGTATATAATTAATCCTCACATTAACTCTATAAGATAGGAATTAATGGCATCATTATCTCCATTTTAGATATTAGGATGTTGAGTTTCAAAGAAGTTAAGTGAATTGCCCATGGTCATATAATTAATAAATGTAAGAATTGGGATTTGAATCCAATTATTTTCTAACTCCAAGCCAAGCTGCATAATATATGTTGAGGTTCTATGATAGCTCTTCATATAACAATATTGAAAAAAAAACAAACTTGGGAACATATGTCTGGCCACTGGCTTTCTGCATCATGGCCTCTGGGGCTGGCAGCTCACCTGCTTTGTTGGGGTCACCTGGCCTAGTCTAGCTGGCTGCACAGGGTGGCGCCTCTGGGCTTGCCAGGACTGACCACTAGACTGCTGTTTTAGGGCTGGATGCTTCTTAGCTGTACCACCATGATAGTGACCTATTGAGCCCTTACTGTGAACCTCAGTTGCTGATCTGTTCTACGGGCCTGATGCTGGCTTGCCTGGACACTACCTGCACCCAACTGAGACAAACATTTTATGTAGTCCTTCTAATTAATCTGGGACTGGAAAAGTGTTTCACCCCATCCTTTTGTGGGTTTTGTTGTTCCAGAATTCATTTTGAGGCATGATTTAAAGTTGTTTCAAGGGGAACTGGGGACAACTCTGTCAACTTCTTGCCTTTGCTTTGCCTCCAAGATTTTTTTTAAACATAGAAGCTCTAGATCTTAGCCATGGCATTACTGGGAATTTCCTTTTTTATTTTAGAAGTGATAGATGGACATTTTCTTTTTAATCTTTACTTTGCTCTCTTATTCCAATTAATCTGAGCAGGTCTCACTTTTTTTTAAAATAGTTTATAGGCTTCTTAAAAATATCATGGTTTTCAGGGACTCCAATAATTTTTAAATGATCTTTTTTGGGCCTTTTCCCAGGTCAGTTATTTTTTGTCAAATGTTTTGCATTATCTTTTATTTTTCCAATTTTTTAAAATTTTTATTTTAACACTTCTTACTGTCTTATGGAGTTATCGACTTCTGTTTGGCCTATTTTAGTTTATTGGGATTCCATTTCTTGGCTAAGGTTTAGCACTTTTTCTTCTAAAGCATTCTTCTTCTAATAAAGTATTCTTCTAATTCTTCCCTCAAGGTCTTTTATTTCATTTTTTATCCCTTCCTTCTCTTCTTCTAGGTAGTCCTTTAGTCCTAGAAGAAAATAACCCTTTGATAAACTGCTGGCAGTTATTATGGAGTTACTCATTCCTTTTAGGGATTTCTAGATTTGAAATAACTTTTATAATGCCACATATTTTGTTTGATTTACTAATCTCTCCAACTTTAGTTGGATTTAAACTTCAGACTACAGCTATTCACTACTCCTGCTGTGTTTCTCTGTGGGTGGTTTCCCCTCCTTTGTTTGGCTTAGGTCATTTTTGCTTCTGCACTGGCTTGCTCCCCCTGGGATCACTTCCTTCCTTGATCTTTGAGGCTTAGATTGAAGAATCTTCAAGATTCTCTTTGGCATCTCAGAACATAAGGTTAGGAACTTCAAGGAACTTTGAATTGGTCTGTCATGGTCTGTGCTTTATCTGACCTCAGTGCTTAGGTGCTCAGAGAGAATAGTCACTGCTTATGTTCTCAGACACTGCCAAAGTCCTCCTTGAAGAGTGGAAAAAACTAACATTTATTTCTTGCTGGAATAGCATGAACTAGATTTGGATACAGAAGTAAATGAGGGCAGTTAGACAATAAACTGTTGAAATTGAAAAAGAGCCCATAAAACTTTTTTCACATTCCCTATTTGTTTCCTATGTTATTTCTATGTTATTTTCTTAAATTTTACCCATTTGCTAAATTTTCTAGAAGTGCTGTCTAAAATTTTTATAGGAAAATGCCATAAAATTGACCAGAAATCTTGGAATGATTTAACTAGGTAGAATAACAATAGCTAACACACACACACACACACACACACACACACACACACACACACACACATACACACACACATTTGTGATGGGTGAAAAACCATGAGACAGAATTTCTGGGTAATTAATTAACAATTTATTAGTTAAGCTAGCTAATAGTCAATAAATTAATAGTCAGTGATTTCTCTCAGTAACAAAAGACCCCTAATAGAGACACTGAATGCCTTAATTTCTTTTTGAAAGGGAGTGTTCCTGTCAGGAGAAATAAACTATTATTTTCTATTATATCAATAACCTATTGTTAATTAGGATCCAGACCTTTTATTTCTTCATTTAGGAACTAGTCCCTGTAGGCCAGTGAGCCAGACTCTGAAGAACAGAGCTGTTAGATGAGATGCCCTAATCCTTGTAGAACATGACCTTAGGGAATAAGCCAATGCCCTTGTACTCTTCCCTTGGAGTTTAGAGCGACCCAAATTATAAATGAGAAAACCAACCACAGTGGTCTGGATAGAGATAGATTCTTCTGTCCAGATTGCTGAAAGGGGTTCAGTCTCATGACCAAGCAATGTTCTCAGAAGGAGGAAAACTGAAAACTTTTAGTCCCCCCTCCTCATTTAAATGTCTGCCAATCAGGGTTGATTTCTCCTGTCAGGGGCATTACTTTAAAAAAAATTAAGGCACTTGGTATTTCCCTTAGGGGTCTTTGGTCACTGAGGGAAACCACTGACTATCAATTTATTGATTATTAGCTAGCCTAATTGATAAATTGATTATTAATTGCTCAGAAGCTATTTCTCAGGTTTTTTTCATTCATTACATGTATATACATGATGCATTTATATTATATATGTATATATACACACATATAGAATATATATGCATGTGTGTATATATGTGCATACATATATATGTATATATTTGTGTATATACATGTGCATACATACACACATATATGTACCTACACATATATCCCCTACAATGGGCAAGACAGTGTGCTAAAAGTTTTACAATGATTACTTTATTTGATACTCACAATAGCCCTGGTGCTACGATTTTCCCCATTTTACAAATGTGGAAAATGTGGCAAACAGAGATTAGTTGATTTTCCAGGGTAGCACAGCTAATAAGAGAATTAGGGCAGATTTGAACTTAGATCTTCCTGACTATGCATTGTACTACCTAGTTGCAGAGATAAATAGATAGAAATAAGATATATAAAGATAGATAGACAGACAAACAGATAGGCAGACAAATAGATGAATTATTAGGCATTTACTATGTTCCAGGTACCATAAAAAATTTGAGGGCTACAAACACAAGCAATCAAGAGAGTCTGAGTCCTCAAGCAGAATATGTGCTAGTGGGGAATACTGGAAATAACAGGATCTTGAAAGTAAGCAGTATGGAGATGGAAGGTAGCTATTGCTGAGGCATTGTTTGGAAATGGTCAGAAAGTAAATGAGACCCTGCTTCTAGTGAAAGTAAGGTAAAAATTACTTTTGAGGTTGAGGAGAGAGTTGAGGATGATGGTTAAATGGCATGGTTTTAAAATGATGGTGGGAAAGTAAAATGGATGAAACATTCATCAACCATAGGTCTGTTTCATGGCAATAATTCAGATTACACAATAAAGTCATAATGGACAACAGTTCATGGATTAATTGTTAAAATTCCCCATAAAATCAGTAGTTTACTATAAAGAAGGTTTAGACAAGTGAAACTCATTCCTTCTAACATAATTCATGCTTATTTTATCCACTGGACACCCCTTTAATCACAATCCCACAATTAGGAAAATATGGCTGGAAGCCACCTGGGAATCTGATCTCTTCCTGCCAATGTTCACTTTTCCATTTTTCAAGCCTATGACTTTGTCAAAACCATAATTATTTTTTAAGACAATGCAATCAGGAGAGTACAATTGCAGGCAAGTATCCTCGGCACTTTAGGGTATGTTTTATGCTTTCAGAAATAATTTAATGTATTGAAAAAGGATCAAATTTTCCAGATTGACTTTCACATCATTATATGGTTTAATGAATTCTAAGTATCCTGGTCATAAGGAATCACTGCTTTCCTGCCACTTATGGAATTCTTCTATTAAGTAAGGAACATATTTGAGCATTTTCTTTGAAAAAGTCAAAACCATCATTTTTATATATTTTTTTGCATGTGAGAGAGATATATCTAACTCAGAATTATTGTTTTTTATAAGCTTCTAAAGAGACAGAAAGATAAAACCTTATGAAAAGCAGGAAAATGTAGGATTAAACCCCAACTTTTAAGAGCACTGAAATCAATGTATAGCTACATATTGAATTAAAATTTTATTTTAAGAGGATTCTGAGAAGATTGCAGAGTAAGTCAGAAAATTCCAAGTTCTCCAGATTTCCCACACAAATAAGACAAAATAGTGCCTCAGGGTAAATGTAGAACAGTAAAAAATAAGTAAGAGTTGGGACAGAACAGTAGTCCTCCCAGTGACAACCAGAAGATACATCCCAGAATCAAGTTTGGTCTCTGTGAAGTGCTGAAATAGCAAGTGGTGAGCCCTGGGGATAGCTGGGTTGGGGGTTAGCCTCAGTCAGCCATAAGAATTTTCACCTACTGGACAGTGTGGGGAGTTGAGCATATGAGTGGGGGAAGATTGAAGGAACCTTTGCTAATAAGGGACTCCAGGCCCTGCTCTGATGCCTAGATGTGGTCCTAGGTGAGAAGGAACCAATACATGCCCTGTGAGTACAGAACCTATGGGGACTCCACTGGCTTTAGACACTTAAGAGGGTGGAGTTCTTGGTTTCTGTTCTGGCCAGAGGGGACAATTGAAGGAGGGTCAGAGGCCAAAGGCATCATTCCCTTTTCCACCAGGACTGGATGTGATTACAATAATAAGTTGCTATTTAAAAAAAAAGAGCTGAAAGAACCCAAATATAGAAATTTGCTGTGGTAGCTTTGTGATCCTTGGCAAATCAATTAAACCCAATTGACTTGACAAAAAAAAGTTACCATGGCAATAGAGAAGACTCAGGTTCATCTTTAGAAGAGGATAATAAAGCATATAAAGCCTCTCCTACTCCAAAGAGTAATGTCAAATGGTCAACTGCCCAAAAAATATTCATGGAACTTAAAAGACATCAAAAATCAAATGGGAAAGATTAAGGAAAAATTTAAAAAAAAAAGAACAATCCAAGAAAAACAAAAAAATTATGAAAAAGTTAACCAACTGGAAAAGGAGATCCAGAATCTTAACTAAGAAAATAAGTCCTTGAAAATTAGAATTGGGGGCTGAGCCAAGATGGCAGAGTAAAAGCAGTGACTTGCTTGACCTCTCCCCTAAACCCTTCCAAATACCTGTAAAAAATGGCTCTAAACAAATTCTTTTTTTAAAACAAATTCTGAAGCAGCAGAACCCACAAAAAAAGACAGAGTGAGACAAATTTCCAGCCCAAGACAACTAGATGGTTGATCAGAAAGGTATATCATGCTGTACGGGGAGAAGAGCACAGTTTAGCCTGGACACGTAGGCAAAACAGGCCTCAGTGAACCTGGAGCAGGCCTCAGAGGACTGAAGCACAGGCAGCTGTGGTGGTTTCCAGACTTCTCAACCCACGAATGCCAAAGACAACTTAGAAGGTCAGTGGGAAAAGTCTGTGACTGCATTGGTGAGAGAGAAGTGTGGTCCTAGCCCCAGTCTCTGAGTGCAGCCCCAGTGCAGCAGCTGTCTCCAGAGCTTCTGACCCATAGACTGAGGGGGAATCGAGTGGCTGATCAGAGGGAGATTGCAGGGATCTCTTTGATGGTGCAGAAATCTCTTGCTTTGCCCGTGCTTGGATCTGGGTCACAGTTCTGGGTGGTGGTCCTAGGGTGAGGAAGAATGCTGGAGGTGTGAAACTTGTGGTGGTGGTGGAGAAGAAATCCTCCTCACAGTTCCAAGGCAGAAAAGAGTGTTTGTGGTCACTCACAGACCAGAGTACAGACCAGAAAAGAAGTAAATACCTCGCCCCTTATCATACCACCTTGGAAGAACTGAAAATTTCCAAGTCCCTAGAAGTATCTCTGAAAACAGCTATACAAAACCCCTGAAACTTAGGACAGTACATTCTCCACACTGGAATCAGACCTCTACCTTAACAAAGAGTTTATAACTCAACTAATTGGCTGGGATCATGACCAAACCTCAAAAAAAAAGTCAGACCATAGAATCTTTCTTTGGTGACAAAGAAGATCAAAACATAACCAGAAGAAGACAACAAAATCAAAGCTCCTACATCCAAAGCCTCCAAAAAAAATATTGATTGGTGCCAGGCCATGAAAGAGCTCAAAAAGGATTTTGAGAAGCAAGTGAGAGAAATAGAGGAAAAACTGGGAAGAGAAATGAGAATAATGCAAGAAAATCATGAAGAAGAAGTCAACAGCTTGCTAAAGGAGGCCCCCCAAAAAAATGCTGATGAAAATAACACCTTAAAAAAATAGACTAATTGCAAATGGCAAAAGAGGTCCAAAAAGGCAATGAGGAGAAGAATGCCACAAAAAGCAAAATTGGCCAAATGGAAAAGGAAGTCCAAAAGCTCACCGAAGAAAATACTTCCTTAAAAATTAGAATGGAGCAATTGGAAGCTAATGACTTTGTGAGAAATCAAGACACTGTAAAACAAATCCAAAAGAATGAAAAAATAGAAGACAATGTGAAATATCTCATTGGAAAAACAATTGACCTGGAAAACAGATCCAGGGGAGATAATTTTAAAATTATTGGACTGTCTGAAAGCCATGATCAAAAAAAAAAGAGCCTAAACATCATCTTTCAAGAAATTATCTAGGAAAACTGCTCTGAAACTTTAGAACCAGAGGACAAAATAGAAATTTTAAGAATCCAACTATCACCTCCTGAAAGAGATCTCCAAAAGAAAACTCCTAGGAGTATTGTAGCCAAATTACAGAGTTCCCAGGTCAAGGAAAAAATATTGCAAGCAGCCAGAAAAAAAAAAAAAAATTCAAATATTGTGGAAACACAATCAGGATAACACAAGATTTTGCAGTGGGCTTGGAATATAATATTCCAGAGGGCAAAGGAGATAGGATTACAATCAAGAATTACCTACCCAGCAAAACTGAGTATAATGGTTCAGGGAAAAAAGGGACAGTCAGTGAAATAGAAAACTTTCAAGCATTCTTGATGAGAAGACCAGAGCTAAATAGAAAATTTGACTTTCAAAAACAAGACTCAAGATAAGCATGAAGAGGTAAATAGGAAAGAGAAATCATAAGGGACTTATTAAAATTGAACTGTTTACAATCCTGTATGGAAAAATGATATTTGTAACTCATAAGACCTTTATCAGTGTTAGGGTGGTTGGAGGGAAAAAATATATGTATAGATAGATAGATAGATAGATAGATAGATAGATAGATAGATAGATA
>NW_020950792.1:10761652-10819739 GCF_900497805.2 Vombatus ursinus | reverse complement strand
ATAGATAGATAGATAGATAGATAGATAGATAGATAGATAGATAGATAGATAGATAGATGGCACAGGGTTAGTTGAAGATGAAGGAGTGATATCTGGAGAATAAAATTAAGGGGTGAGAGAGGATATACTAGGAGAAGGAGAAAGGGGAATGTAGAATGGGGTAAATTATCTCAAATAAAACAGACAAGAAAAGGCTTGTACAATGGAGTAGAAACAGGGAAAGGTGAAAGGGAATGAGTGAATCTTATTCTCATCAGAATTAGCTTAAGGAGGGAATAATATACACACTCAATTGGGTATAGAAATCTATCTTACCCTACAGGAAAATAGGGGGGGAAGGGGACAAGAGAGCAGGGAGATAATAGAGGGGAGGGTGGATTGGGGGAGGGGATAATCAGAAGCAAACATTCTAAGAAGGGACAGGGTCAAAAGAGAATAGAATAAATGAGGAACAGGATAGGATTAAGGGAAATATACTTAGTTTTTCACAACATGACTACTATGGAAGTATTTTGGATGACTACACATATATAACCTGTATTGAATTGCTTTGCCTTCTCAATGAGGGTGGGTGGGGGGGTAGGAAAGGAGAAAATTTGGAACCCAAAGTTTAAAAACAAATGTTAAAGAAAAAAAAATTGGTTTCACATACAAAAAAAAAAGAAAGAAAGAAAGAAAATTAGAATTGGGCAAGGGGAAGCCAGGGAAGTAATGATATCAAGAAATAATAAAACAAAATATAAAGAATGAAAAATTAGAAGAGAATGTGAAACATTTCATAAGAAAAACAACTGATCTGGAGAACAGATTAAGAAGAAAAAATATAAGAATAATTGGATTACCTGAAATCTACTATCAAGAAAAAGAATCTTGATATGATAATTCATGAAATAATTAAAGAAAATTATCCTAAAATGTTAGAATAAGAAGGGAAAGTAGAAATAGAAAAAATCCACCAATCACCACCTGAAAGAGATCCTATAAGGAAAATCTAAGCTATATCAAAGCTAAATTTTGTAATCCCCAGCTCAAGGAGAAAATATTAAGAGAAACAAATAAAATAAAATAAAATATAATTAAATTAAATTAAAATAAAATAAAATAAAATAAAATAAAATAAAATATGGTGGAGCCACAATTAGAATCACACAATCCCTAGTAGTGGCCAACTGAAAAGACTGCAAATCTTGGAATACTACATATCAAAGAGCAAAAGAACTGGAATTGTGTCCACAAATGTCATGTCCTATGCAGTTAAGCATAATCCTGAATGAAAAAAAAAAGGACGTTCAATGAACTGACAGACTTTCAGGATTTTATTGCCATAAGACCTGAACTTGATAGAAAAATTGTTACACAAATTCCAGAGAAATATAAGGTAAACATTAAAGAGTAATTACAAAGGACTCAATAAGGACTGACTATTTTATATGTGAAATGTAAGCTGTATGCCCAAGATTGTAATTAATAATTTGTTAGTTCAAGAGAAAGATTGGGGTAGATGTGAGTATGCTGTGATTCCAAAAAGTTATACCATCTCGGAAAAGGTAAAAAAGAATAAATATTTTACACAAATTAGATGTCAGAGGAAAAATTGACCTAGTGGAATTAGATGGGGGAGGAGGACTGGTAGCTCTACAGGACTATTCTCATTGGAAATGGGTTAAAAAGGGAACAAGACACATGTATTTAGAAGGGTATAAAAATCTTCTAAATTTAGAAAGAAATAAAAGACTAAGGTGATAGGAAGGTGGGAAAGTTTTTAGAGGGAACCCTGCTCACATTAGATCTACATTAAAGAGAGAACAATATGTACATTTAGAAGGGAATAAAAGTCTTCTAAATTTATAAAGAAATAAGAGGGTGAGGGAAAAAGATAAGGGGTTATAGAAGAGTGTCTAGGTTAATGGGAATGGGATAAAGAGGGAACAACATCTATATTTGGAAGGCTATGAAAGTCTTCTAAATTTAGATAGGAACAAGGGGCAAGGGAAAGGGTAGGGAGAAAGGAAAAGGGAGGGAATCTTAGAGGGAGGTAGGCTAAGTAATAGGAGGGCAAGGTAATGAGTAGAAGTAAAGTAGAAGAGTCAGGAGGCATAGGAAATAAGATACACAAAAACACAAAATAAGGATCAAGAGTAGAATTATTTAGAAGTTCTGCTTCCAGGAACCAAGATGGTGGAGTAAGAAATAATTTGCTCTTATTGACCTCTAAAAGCCCAGAATATATCACCCAAGGAAAAAACTCTGGGGCAGCTGAGCCAACAGAAAGGCTGGGTGGAGCCCAGGAAGCTTGGGAGATTAACAGGAAAGTCCCTTCTTTCTCTGGGAGAGGGGGAGCATCCCAGCAAGCCAATGGCAAGCTCCACCTCAGTTAACCAGGGAGAGATCCTGAGCCCTAGAGTGGTGGAGCAAGAAAGTGCCAACACCAGGAACCCCTGAGTACCTCAGGACAGGCAGGGGAACCAGTAAACACCAGCTTGGAAAACTACAATGTGTGACTACCTGCTCCAGAAGGCAAATTTCTAAGTGCCTCAGCACAATCCCAGGAAGCACAACTTCAGGAGGCAAAGCTCCAGGCTGATAGACAACCTCCAGCAGTAAAATATCTCTGTGCAAGGCCCAGGTGAGCAGGAGCCAAAGAAAGGAGTGCAAGGCCCAGGTGAGCATGCATCCCCCAGGGGCCAGACTTTCTGCCCCCACCCCAAGATTCCAGGATTGCTGACCCCAGTCAAACACCAGGTAAGCTGCCAGAACCCTAAAGCCTCCAAATGCCAGCATCTTTATGTGCCCCAGCACATAAAACCAATGACCAGGTCCAGGACTCCCAGTACAAGGAGCTTGGGTCAGTGCTCCCTGTGCTCCAGTAGGAGAGCTAAAATTTAAAAGCCAGGAATTAGACAAATACCATGAACAAAAAGCAGAAATGGACAATTATGATATTCTTATTATGGGGACAGTGAAGATCAAGGTAGAAATTCAGAAGAGGACAGCATTGTCAATATACTCACTCCTGAAATCTCAAAAGGTAATATAAACTGATCTCCCTTCCAAAAAGCCTTCTTGGAAGAGCTCAAAAAGCATTTTAAAAGTCAAATAAAAGAGGTAGAAGAGAAGTTGGGAAAAGAAATGACAGTTATATAAGAGAGACTCAATAGCTTGTAAAGGAAGGACAAAAATTAACTATAGAAAACAAGCCCTTAAAAAATACAATTGGGGCTCAGATTCTTATAATCTAGCCATGAGCTCAGATTCTTATAATTTAACCAATAGCTCAGTAATGTTCAGATTCCTTAAGAGTCTGGCCAATATGACAGATGTTTAATAACCCTTGTCTTTGGCTGAAAGAAGGCTTGGGTAGATTTCTTTTGGACAGGACCCATGTATTGTGATTTTGGGGTCCAAGCACCCTTAAGCCCCTAGACCTCAACATTTTGGTAGCCCGTACAGGGAAACTGCCCAACCCCAAGTTCTTTCCCAGCCAAGACTGGAAGATATGCAAGCCTCCCCCTCTCCTTTTCTTGATCTGCAGTTGGGGTAGCTATCCAAGCACCAAGGCTTGGAGGTGCTTTTCAGGCAGACAGTTACGAGGCTGTCTTGCACTGGGCCTGATGCTCTCAGGCTCTCTGTCCACTAGTTCGGTTCAAGGCCATGGACCTGGGTACACCTTCCGCAGCATAGAGGACAAGGGCAGATGCCCTATCCAGAAGCTAATGCCCAATTCTGTCAATTCTCTCAGCACTAGAGAATTGGAAAACCTGCAATTGCTTTTTGGTTCCTTGAAGCTTACTTAATCCCTTCCCTCTGCACCTCTGAATCCTCCTTCATGGAGGTTGTAGTTAAAAGTTAGAACAGCTAAAAACATCTTGTGATTGATCATTAAGGAGTTTTGAAACACCTCTATACAATCTGGTCACTCTCTTCCCTTGGGTCAAGAGGGTATATTTTAACCCCTTTCATAGGAAAAGAGAGTTTCATCCTTTCCCTCTCACCTTGGATTTAGCCCTCCCCCACCTGGAGAAAGGAAGGAGTGAGGGGGGGCAGCAGCTACATCATGGGCCCACTGGCAATGGCCTTGTGTCCTGGGGCAACCTTTGCCTGGAAGCATCATCCAGGTTCAGCACATCCTGCTCAAGGTAAAGAAGCTAGTGTCCAAACTTGGGTAAGCATAGTCTTTTTAAAGTCATAGTTTTAACTACTAATGATGAGATGTTTATTCTCTGTGTAAAGTAATTTGGAAATGCATTTAACAAAACTGAAGTCACCTGATTGGTAATAGGTTTGCTTCAAGTTTCAAATGGGTGAGCTTTTTGTATCAGTTTTGCTCGACATAACTTTTCATAATTTGGTTACCACTAAAATAATTTGGCTATTGTTGTTTATTTTTTAATGTGTAAACTTGCCGAAAAGCTTGTTTGGTTATGGCTTGCTGAGAATTTGCAAGTGTATAGAAATCTCTAAGGCTTGACTTTTTACATCAGTACATTTATTTAAATGAATTTAAATAAATTTGAGTTTGAGATGTAAATAATGCAATGCAAATGTAAGTTGGAATATAATGGAATGTAAGACGGATATAATGTAAATGTAAGATGGAAATAATGGAATGTAAATAAATAAGTTGAAGTTTGAGATGTAAATCCTGGAAAAAGTTTTTCCTAAGCTGTAATAAGTGAAACTTGCTGTGTGAGGTAAAAGCTCATGGAATTTTATTTTGAGTTGTCTGATGGATCATAATAATCCATCGATAAACAATAATCCACCATCTGAGAGGAATGCCACAAGCTACTCAGAGAATGTGATACTGGTGGGAAGTCAGCATTGGGAAAAGCTGAGGGGACAATTTTAGCATAAGATGGGAACCTCCTGGCTCAGTTTCCCCATTATGTTCCTTTGAAAAGGAACATTACCCACCTGGCTATTCTTGACTCTGGCTATGAGGTGGATTTGATACTGCATGGTTGGAAAACTGAATTATCTGAATCCAAACAAAGCTAAGGATGTTTTATCCTGTCCTATCTGGGCTTTGCAGTCTTTTCTGTCAGATTTGTGTCTTCCAGACTACAGGCCATTCACCTACAGTTGATAGCAAACAGCAAGTACCAGCCAATGTCACCCCCATTGTTCCTTGGATGCAGCCTGTGCTTGGTTCCACTCAACCTCTTCTTTGAGACCCCCTCAAGGCAGGGACAGCTCTATGCCCCTTGCCAGCAGGAAGCAGTTTCAGAAGCTGAGACTTTTGTCTCTTACCCCAAAAGAATATGGGTCCCATTTGTTTGATGAGGGAATGATGGGGTTGGGATCTGGACCCCAGAAAGGAAAAACCCTGGACTTTCCCACATGGACAAATCTCTGGCATTTGCCTGAGGTTATAATCCCATCAACTGGCCTTTCAATGTGGCTACACCCAATCTCCCAATTTTCTGCTATCCTTAACCTAGCCTAGCTCTCCACTGTCCTAACTCCCTATGGCCCCAGGCCATTTCCTATCCTTAATCCTAGTTAGGCTCCATTCTCCCATGGCAATGTAGTCCAGGTCCCAGGAGTTCTGTTCACCCCAGTTTACTGGCCACTCCCATCCAGATCTTCCTACTTGGCCACTCCTAGAACTCTCCCACAGTCTTTCTGTAAATAAGATCCATCTTGTCTCCATTAAGGTGCTCAGATTCTTATAATCTAGCCAATAGCTCAGTAATATTCAGATTCCTTAAGAGTCTGGCCTATGTGATGGATATTCTAATAAACCTTGTCTTTGGCTGAAAGAAAATACAACTGGCCAAATGGGGGAGGGAGAAGTACAATGAAGAGAACAACTCTTTAAAAAGCAGAATTGGTCAAATGGAAAAGGAGATACAAAAACTCATTTTAGAGAAGGATTCCTTAAAAAGTAAAATGGAACAGATATAAAAGGAGGTACAAAATCTAAGAGAAGAAAACAATTCATTAAAAATTGGAATTGGTCAAGTGGAAGCTTGAAGAAAGGAGGAGATGGACATTCAATGAAGTAGGGGACTTCCAAACATTCCTGAGGAAAAGACCCAAGATGAACAGAAAATTTTATTTTCAAATACAAGTCTCAAGAGAGGCACAAAAAGGTGAACAAGAAAGAAAAAAACAGAACAAAACAACATGTTATTAATAAGAGCATACATATTGTTTACATCTGTACAAGTTAAGATGCCACTTACAACTCTTGAGAACTGTATTGTTATTACAACATTTTAAAGGGGTATACATAGACAGAGGTCATGGGCATAAGTTGACTTTGATGTGATGATAAAAAATCACTTAAGTGGTGAAAAGGAATTATACTGGGAGAAGAGGAAAGGAAGAGGCAGAAAAGGATAAATTGCATCACATGAAAAGGCACAAAAACTTTTTACAGTAGAGGGAAAGAATGGAGGGAGGTGAACATTGTTTGAACTTTACTTTCATCAGATTTAACTCAAAGAGGGAATGACATAATCAATTAGGTATAGAAATCTAACTTACCATATAGGAAGTAGGAGGCAAAAGAGAAAAGAAAAGGGAGGGGATGAATAGAAGGGAGAGAATAAGTAGTAAATGTAAAGGGGAAGAAAAGGGAGGGGAGTAATAAAAGTGAGAGCTGACTGAAGGAGATGGTGGTTGAATGTAAAACTGTAGAGTGATGGGAAAGGGAGAAAGGAGAGAGATAAGCATAAATGAGGGGAAAATAGGATGGAGAAAAAGACACAGAAAGTAATAATTACTGTGAATGTGAATGGAATGAACTATCCCATAAAACAGAAATAGATAGCAGAGTGGATTAAAAACCATAATCCTACAAAATGTTGTTTATAAGAAACACATTTGAAAGAGATTAAAAATAAAAGACTGGAGTAGAATATATTATGCTTCAGCTGAAGAAAAAAAAAGCAGTGGCAGCAATCCTGATCTTAGACAAAGCAAAAGCAAAGATAGATCTAATTGATAGAGATAATGAAGGAAACTATATCCTGCTAAAAGGTACCATAGACAATGAAGTAATATCATGGCTAAACATATATGCACCAAATGGTATAGCATCCAAATCCTTAGAGGAGAAGTTAAGGGAATTACAGGAAGAAATAGACAGCAACACTATACTATTGGGAGACCTCAACCTCCCCCTCTCAGAACTAGATAAATCTAACCACAAAATAAACAAGAAGGAAGTTAAGGAAATGAATAGTATTTTAGAAAAGTTAGATATGGTTGACCTCTGGAGAAAATTGAATGGGGATAGAAAGGATTTTTTCTCAATGGCATATGGCACCTAAACAAACATTGACCATGGGCATAAAAACCTCACAATTCAATGCAGAAGGGCAGAAATATTAAATGAACCCTTTTTAGATCGTGATGCAATAAAAATTGCATTTAATAAAGGACCATGTTAATCGCAAACTAAATAATCTAATCTTAAAGAATTAATGGGTCAAATAACATCATAGAAACAATCAATAACTTCACCCAAGAGAACAACAATAATAAGACAATATACCAAAACTTATGGAATGCAGTGAAAGTGGTTCTTAGGGGAACTTTTATATCTCTCAATGCTTACATGAATAAAATAGGGAAAGAAGAGATCAATGAATTGGGCATACAACTAAAAAAGCTAGAACTAGAATAAATTAAAAACCCCCAATAAAATACCAAATTAGAAATTCTGAAAACCAAGGCAGAGATTAATGAAATTGAAATTTTAAAAAAAATATTGAATTAATAAATAAAACTAAGAGCTGATTTTATGAAAAAAAATAAAATAGATAAACCTTTGGTTAATTTGATTAAAAAAAGAAAGTAGAAAGCCAAGTTACCAACATCTAAAATGAAAAGGGTGAATTCACTACCAATGAAGAGGAAATCAAAACAATAATTAGGAGCTATTTTTCCAAACTGTATGCCAATAAATTTGATAGTGAAATGGATGAATATTTACAAAAACATAAATTGCCTAGATTAAGTGGAAAGGAAATAAAACACCTAAATAACCCAATTTCAGAAAACAAAATTGAACAAACCATCAATGAACTCCCCAAGAAAAAAATCTTCAGGGCCAGATTGATTTACAAGTGAATTTATTCAAGCATTTGAAGAACAGTTAATTCCAATAGTACATAAATTATTTGGGCAAAATAGGTAGAGTCCTATCAAATTCTTTTTATGATACAAATATGGTGCTAACACCTAATCCAGGAAGAGTCAAAACAGAGAAAGAAAATTATAGACCAATTTCTCTAATGAATATAGATATAAAAATTTTAAATAAAATATTAGCAAAGAGATTAGAGCACCTAATCTCAAGGAAAATACACTATGACTATAAGCGAACTAGGGAAGCAAAGAATAGTTAACCTATCAGATCTATGGAGAAGGGCAGAATTTATGACCAAACAAAAGACAGAGAACATTTTGAAATTCAAAATGAATGATTTTGATCAAATTAAATTAAAAAATTTTTGCACAAACAAATCCAATGTAACCATGATTAGAAACGAAGCAGAAACTTGGGAAACAATTTTTACATCTAGTGTCTCTGATAAAGGCCTCTTTTCTAAAATATGTAGAGAACTGAGTTGAATCTATAAGAATACACATCATACCCCAATTGATAAATGGTCAAAAGGTATCAATAGGCTATTTTCAGAGGAAGAAATTAAAGCTATCTATAGTCATATGAAAAAATGCTCTAAATCGCTATTGATCAGAGAAATGTGAGTCAAAACACCTCTGAAGTACCACATCACACCTGTCAGATTTGCTAACATGACAAAACAGGAAATAATAAATGTTGGAGAAGATATGGGAAAATTAGAACACTAATGCATTGTTGGTGGAGTTGTAACCTGATCTAGCCATTCTGGAAGGCAATTTGGAACTATTTCCAAAGGGCTATAAGACTGTGTGTACACTTTGACCCAACAATACCACTTCTAGGTCTGTATCCCAAAAAGATCATAGAAATGGGAAAAGCACCCACATGTACAAAAATATTTATAGCAGCTCTTTTTGTGCTGGTAAAGAATTAGACAGTGAGAGGATGCCCATCAATTGGGGAATGGCTGAAAAAGTTGTGCTGTATGAATGTAATGGAATGCTATTGTGTTATAAGAAATGATGAGCAGGCAGACTTCAGAAAAACCTGGAAAAAGTTATATGAACTGATGCTGAGTGAAATGAGCAGAACCAGGAGAACACTGTACATGGCAAAAATCACATTGTGTGATGACTGACTTTGATAGACTTAGCTCTTCTCACCAATACACAGATCTAAGACAATTCCAAAGGACTCATGATGGAAAATGCTATCTACATCCAAAAAGAAAAAAGAACTCTGTAGTCTGACTGTAGATGGAAGCATACTATTTACTCTCCTTTTCTTTTCTTTTCTTTTCTTTTCTTTTCTTTTCTTTTCTTTTCTTTCCTTTTCTTTTCTTTTCTATTTCTTCTTTCTCATGGCTCTTCCCATTAGTTGCAATTATTCTATACATCCTGAATAATGGGAAAATATGCTTAATATGAATGTATAAGTAGAACCCATATCAGATTACACACTGTTTTGGGGAGGGGGGAGGAGAGGGACAGGGGAGAAAATTTAAACTCAAAATCTCATGGAAGTGAATGTTGAACAGTGAAAATAAAAAAATTATTAATGAATTTAAAAAAGAGTAGAATTATTTGAGACAAAAGCAGTGGTAGTAATCATGATCTCAGACAAAGTTAAACCTAAAATAGGTTTAATCAAAAGTGAAAAATAGGGAAGCTAAACTATATTTCAGCTATATTAATCAATATTGTTTTAGATTATTTAAAATAACTAGATAGCATAAGATTGAAATGTTGTTGTGATGTAGGAAATGACTAGTTGGTAGACTTAGAAAAATATGGAAAGACTTGAACTCATGAAGGAAGATGTTATTCACCTCCAGAGAAATAGAACACAAAGAAATATAGTATGGTCTTACATAGATGCATATGAATATATATGTATACATAAGTGTAAGATTATAGATATTTATGTATATATAGTGTATGTAAGTATATCTTTATGCATGTCTATATGTTTGTGTGTATAGTATAGGTGTATATATGAATGTATAGCTACCTATGTATGTACATGTCCATACATATATGTATACATATATACACGTATACATTTACTTATACATACATACATAATTTACATATACACATATATACATAAATGTATATATGTATTTATGTGCACTTAATTGTGGCCTTCTTGAGGGAGATGGGGGAGAAAGGGGTGAAAAAGAAAAGAAGTAAAAAATAAAAAGTAGAGAATAAAATGAAACCCTCAGAAAAGCAAAGAAAAGATGGATAGCTCTGAATACAATGTATAAAATTTATTATATAGGCTGTTTTGAAATAGAATTTATTGCTTTATATTTTGAATCCTCTCTTATGTTCCTCTGTGCACATAGCAATTTATATTTGTTCTTTTGTTATTTTGTATTTAAGTTTAAAATTAAAAAAATATGAAAAAAATTATTTCCATTTATACAAGTAGCCTCAAATATGTGGCATCCTGAAATATGTATTGTGGTAGATAGGGAAATGAATAAAATATCTTATTTGCACTTAGATTATAGTCTTCTAGTATAAATAATGTAACTATGTAAATACTTATAAACAAACCATGATGATTGAAATCATGCTGGCTTTTTGTGACTACTACTTCCTTTTATAAATACTTAAAAGATACCACCTCATTAATGGGTACTAGGATTGTCCCAGTAATATACATCACTCTTACCATTTTATAACAGATTTTTATATTACATTTTAAAGTTTGCAAAGTGCTTTAGAAATATTGTTTCATTTTATTCTCATAATAACTATGGGATGTAGGTACTCTTATTATCCCCATTTTTCAAATATGGGAACTAAGGCAAGCAGTATTAGAATGGTTTGCCTGGGTCACATGGCTAATTAATTATCAGAGGCCAGATTTGATCTTGGGTCTTTCTGACTCTATCCACTTAGCTGTTTAGTTGCCTCTTACAATATACATATTCCTTTAATTAAAAAAATGTGAATTGCTTTGCATTTCTCTATTTTTCCATAATATTTTAAAGAGATAGAGACAGAGACAGAAATAAAGACACAAAAACAGAAACAGACAGAGGGAGAGATATACATATGAAGATAGTGAAAAGAATAGTAGAGCAAGAATTGGCATCAAAGTCATGAAGACCTATGCTCAGATCTTAACTCTGATACATAACTGGTTATTTAATGTGGAGAAGGTAAAATCATCTCTTGGTGCCCAGATGCAAATCTTTAATACAGAATATAAGTTGCAAGGTTGGTGCTAATCAGCATTAGTTTAAAAGTCCTCTATGTCAATGAAATCACAGGTCTGGTTTTAAAAAAAATACTGACAGGGGCTACTCAATAAGTCCTCAATGTAGTTCATTCAAATCTGAAAAATGGAAATCAATAAGGGGAGTGAGGTGTTACTTTACCAATTTCTTGCTTGTTTTAGATTTCAACCTTCTTTTAGCTAACATTGTTCTACTCTATTCTTGAAGTTGTTCTCCTTGGGAGATAATAGAAACAAGACAAGATTTGCATCTTCTCACTATTACTGAAAGATATGATCTATGAAAAAATTCATAAAAGATGGAAAATATTTCAACCAATAGGAATATCAAGAAGAATATTCATGTGGAGGAAATAGTGAAAGTAAATATTCAAAGGTGAAGAAAGAAGGGGCTATTGTTTTGAAAATGGCTATTGTTCCATTTTAATTTGTCTAATATATGTTTGGGCTGTAGTGTAATTTTAAAAGGCAAGAATGGTACATTGGGATTGCTCATAGCAGATAATTAATGCTACCCAAAATACATTATCAAAAAAAAAAGATCAACTACATAGATCATGGCTGAGTTATGATAGCAAAAAATTGAAATGTTTCCAAGTGATTCCATAATTTGCTTCTGAGATTTTGAGTTACAAATTTTCTCCACATCCATCCCCTCCCCCACCCCAACATAGCATACAATCTGATATAGGCTCTACATATACATTTATACTAAACATATTTTCACATTAGTCATGTTGTAAAGAATTAGAACCAATTGGAGGAACCATGAGAAAGAAGAAGAAAAAAAGAGAGAGCAAGAGAATGAGAGAGAGCAGATATTATGCTTCAATCTGCATTCAGAATCCATAGTTCTTTTTCTGGCTGTGGATAGCATTTTGTGGTCTCTTTGGGATGCAGACCTAAAAGCAGTATTGCTGGATCAAAGGTTATGCATTGTGTTATAGTCTTTTGCGCATAGTTCCACATTGCTCTCCAGAATGGTTGGATCAGTTTATAACTCCACCAACAATGCATTAGTGTTCCAATTTTCCCACATCTTCTCAGACATTTATTATTTTCTTGTTTTGTCATGTTAGCCAATTTGATAGGTGTGATGTGGTACCTAAGAGTTGTTTGGATTCTCACTTCTCTAATTAATAGTAATTTAGAGCATTTTTTCATATGACTATAGATAGCTCTAATTTCTTTGTCTGAAAACTGCCTGTTTATGTCCTTTGACCATTGATCAACTGGAGAATTACTTGTATTCATATAAATTTGACTCAGTACTCTATATATTTTTGAAATGAGGCCTTTATTAGAGACACTGGTTGTAAAAATTCTTTCCTAGCTTTCTGCTTCCTCTTTAATCTTAGTTGCATTGACTTTGTTTGTCCAAAAACTTTTCAATTTAATGTAATCACAATTATCCATTTTGCATTTCAATAATGTACTCTGCCTCTTCTTTGACATAAATTCTTCTGTTCTCCATAATCTGATAAACTATTTCTTTCTCTCCTAATTCACTTATAGTCTCAGCCTTTATATCTAACTCATGTACTCATTTTGATTTTATCTTAGTATACAGTGTAAGATGTAGGTCTATGACTAGTTTCTGCCATACTATTTTCAAGTTTTCCCAGCAGTTTTTGTTAAATAATGAATTCTTATCCCAGAAGCTGGAGTCTTTGGGTTTATCAAACAGTAGATTACTATCGAAATTTATTACTGTGTCTTGTGTGCCTAACCCATTCCACTGATTCACATTTCTATTTCTTAGCATGTACCTAGTAGTTTTCATGACTGCTCTTTTGTAATACAATTTAAGATGTGATAAGGATAGGACACCTTTCCTTACATTTCTTTTCATTAATTCTTTTGATATTATAGACCTTTTCTTCTTCTAGATGAATTTTGTTATTTTTTTCTAACCCTATAAAATAAATTTTTGATAGTTTAATTGCTTTGGAACTGAATAAGTAAATTGATTTATGTAGAATTATAAATTTTTATTATATTATCTTGGACTACCTAAGAGCAACTGATGTTTTTCCAATTATTTAGATTTGACTTTATTTGTGTGAAAAATACTTTGTAATTGTGTTCAAATGGTTCCTGAAATTGTTTTGACAGGTAAAATCCCAAATATTTTATAATGTCTAGAGTAACTTTAAATGGAATTTCTCTTTTCATCTCTTGCTGTAGGGCTTTGTTAGTAATATATAGAAGTGCTGAAGATTTGTGTTGGTTTATTTTATATTTTGCAATTTTGCTAAAGTTGCTCATTATTTCAAGTAGTTTTTTACTTGATTTTCTAAGTATACATCATATCATGTTCAAAGAGTGATAATTTTGTTTCTTCTTTGCCTATTCTAATTCCTTCAATTTCTTTTTCTTCTCTTATTGCTAAAGCTAACATTTCTAGCACAATATTGAGTCACAATGGTGAAAATGGACATCCTTATTTCACGCCCAATCTTAAAAATGCTTCTAACTTATCCCCATTACATATAATGCCTGTTGATCAATTTAGATAGATATTCCTTATCATTTTAAAGAAGACTCCATTTATTCCTGTGCTTTCTAATGTTTTTTTTTTTAAATAGAAATTGGTGTTGTATTTTGTCAAAAGCTTTTTCTGCATCCATTGAGATAATCATATAGTTTCTGTTAGTTGTTGTTATGGTCAAGTATGCTGAGAGTTTTCCTAATATTGAACTAGCCCTGCATTCCTGGTATAAATTCTACCTAGTCATAGAGTATTATTCTCAACATAAGTTGCTGTATTTTCTTTGGTAATATTTTATTTATTTATTTTTTGCATCTGTATTTATTAGGGAAATTGGTTTATACTTTTTTTTCTGTTTTGGCTCTTCCCAGTTTAGGTATCAGCACCATATACATATCATAAAAAGAATTTTGTAGGACTCCTTCTCCACCTATTTCCCCAAATAGTTGATATAGTATTGGAATTAGTTGTTCTTTAAATGTTTGATAGAATTTGGTGGATTATTTTGATGACTATTTTGCCCTCTGTTTCTAGGATATCAGGGCAGTTTTCTTTGATGATTTCTTGCAATGTGCTCTCCAGCCTCTTTTTATGACCATGGCTTTAAGGTAGACCAATAATTCTTAAATTATCTCTCCTAGACCTATTTTCCAGGTCAGTTGTTTTTCCAGTGAGGTATTTTACATTTTCTTCTATTTTTTCATCCTTTTGATTTTGATTAACTGATTCTTGATGTCTCCCACAGTCATTAGCTTCCTAATTCTAATTTTTGATGAATTGTTTTCTTTAGTTAGTTTTTGCACTTCCTTTTCCATTTGGCCAATTCTGCTTTTTAGGGAGTTCTTCGGTGACTTTTTGTACCTCATTTTTTTCTTCCATTTGTCCAATTTTACTTTTTAAGGAGTTGTTTTCTTCAGTATACTTTCCCCCTATTTGGCCAATTATATTTTTAAAGAATTGTTTTGTATAGTCAATTTTTTTACCTTCCTTTTCCTTTGACTCTCTCTTGCATATCTCTCATTTCTTTCCCCAATTTTTCTTCTGTCTCTTTTATTTGACTTTTAAAATTCTTCTTGAGCTCTTCCAAGAAAGATTTTTAGGCTTGAGACCAGTTCATAATCCCCTTAAGTTTTCAGATATATGTATATTGAAAATGTTGTCCTCTTCTGAATTTGCATTTTGATCTTTCCTGTTCCCACAGAAAGAATCTATGGTCACATCATGTTTATGTTTTTGCTCATGTTTTTTGCCTGTTTCCTGGCATTAAAGTTGAGCTGTCCTGCTGAAGCACAGGGGGGCACAGTTCCAGGCATCTTGTGCTGGAGGCCAGGAACCTGGTCACTGGCTTTGTGTGCTGCAGCCTCAGCTACTGGCAGCTGGAGACTACAGGGATCTGGCAGCTTACCTGGTGAGCTAGTGATGGTGTCTGGCATGTGCTGAGTTCAGGTGGAGTTTTTCTGCATTTCCCCAGGGCTATATTGAAGCTTTAGGGGTGGGATATTGTCTGGCCCCTGCAGGATGCCTTCTCACCTGGGCTGTGCTGAGGAATGAGGAATTTTGGCTGCTGGAGGATGCCTGCCCTCTTGGAACTGGGCTGAAGTTTGGGGAGGTTCAGCTGCTGCAGGACACTTGACCACTGGTGCATATGGTGATTCTCAGAGCTAGAGTCTGCCAATTTCCCTGGCTGTGTGAAGGCATGTGGGGGTCCTGGTGTTAGTGCTTGCCTGCTTCATCACCCTGGGCTTCAGGATCTATTGCAAATTTGCTGAGGTGGGACTTGTCACTGGCTTGCCTGGATGCTTCCTGTTCTGTACTGCTTCCCTTCCATCAGAGCAAGAGGGATCTTTCCCTTTAATCCCCTAAGCCTCCCAGGCTAAAAAACTGTTGCATCCCATCTTTCTGCCAGCTCTGTTGTTTTAAGTTTTTTTTTTTAATTTTCTTGGAGTGATATTTTCTGGGTTTTTAGAGGTCAGTAGGAGAAAATGACAGCAACTTACTGCTTACTCCACCATCTTGGCTACCAGAAGTCTTCTCCAATGGTTTTTAATTATAAGTAATTTGACTTTTCAAAGTCCAATTTATTTTCATATTTAGCTTAACTTATAAGGCCCTAATTATTGTAGAGAGATAACCTAATTTTACATAAAAGTGACCAATTTGCCCAATTTAAAGACTTTGTAATTAATCCCAGAAATCTACTGGAGATATTTCAAGAGTAGTTCTATGATTGCACTGAAACACTACAGGTTTTAGCATGAATGATAATACCTAGGATCAAGCCAATATTTTAGCATTTCAGATCAACAATACCATTAATTATGACAATAATGCATTATATATAAGATCAGAAGAAGCTAAGGATAAGACAGAATTTCATTTTTAAACATTATTTATTAGCAAGATCCTGTCAACTAAAATGTTTGCATGAACACAGTACACTGCATCCAAATGTATTAATATTTATTCTTCCATTTGCCCATTAACACAGATACACAATTTCTACCTTTACCAGTGACATGTGAAAAAACAGTGGATTGGTGATCCAAATATGAATTGAATCCAAGCTCTTCCTTTTTCAATTTCTATTCTTTGAGGAAGTCACTTAATCACTCCTAGCTTTAGCTTCCTCATTTTCAAAATGAATATCTTGGATTAACTAATCTCTATCATGATCCTGTAATTCTGAGCTCATATGGATTAAGGAGGAAGAGTAGACAAGTGGCCAGGAAGATTCTGATAATGTCATGTGATTACATAGAATCTTAAAGAAAAAGGCATCTTGCATGTTTTAGTCATCTAGTTTTAACAATGCCTAATAAGAAACCCCTTTTAAAACATTCCTTCCAATATAGTAAGTAACCTTAGATTTGAAGGACTCCAGTAAGCACTATCCTCATTCATTTTTGAACATTTTTAGGAAATGTTGCCTTTTTCTAGTAATTGAGGGCTGTCAGTTTATCAAACATTATGCTACTATTGCCTTTCCTCTATGTATTATCTTTAATTTATCATGTGCCCATCTTGTTTGCTTTTATGCTGTATCCCTCTGTGAATTTCAGAGCAGGGACTGTCTTTTGACTTTGTATTACACAGCACTCAGTACTGTTTTTGTCATATAATATGCATTTATGTTTGTTTGCTTCTGGTTATAATGGAACTAATTTGGTCCACTGGATCAACTTTTCTAAATTTTAGCTGACAACAAATAATTTTCATGATCATTATATTGTTATACATACAGAGACCAAGTGTAGAGATTGAGATCTGGTAGAAATCTAATATAGGTTAAGATGTAAGACTCCCTTATTTCCTTTCCTTCTCTGCAGATTTCCCTTGAGAATATTTATCATTTGTTCCTCATGAAGAAATCATTTTTTTCCCTGACTCTAAGGTAACCTTTTTGTAGATTAATTGGTGTCACCCAATAAACAAATAAATAAATGATTTCTGCAAAGCAGGTTTTCTGGTAGAGCTCATATAGTTTCAATTTGTGTCTTAATAGGTGTTCTCCCAAGTATTTTATAAATACAGGAGTTATTTTCAGTAGATCACTTCATTTTTACAGAAAGATAATTTTGTAGCATGTCAAAAGATTTTTTTAATGATGTCCATTACTAAAATAATCATGTGGTTTAGAACTTTTTTTTGTTATTATTTTAGACATGGATAATTGGTATTGCCTCTATTTAGAAGGCTAAATGTGTAGGGAAGAGACCTGAGTTCAAATCTGATCTCAAAAATTTCCTAAATGTGTGATGTTGGGCAAGTCACTTAACCTCTACTTGCCTCAGTTTCCTCATCTGTGAAATGGAAATAGCCACATCCCAGAGTTTTGTAAGGGAGTAATTAGATATTTTAAAAGTCATTTTCATGCCTTAAAGTGCAATATAAATGGTAGTTATTGTAGGTGAAGTAGTAGAGATAGTATTAGTAATAGCAGTGCTGGTGGTTGTAACATTTAAGTAACTTAGGAAATCATAAACACAATATGCCATATTAATATTATCAATAATCATGATATAGATTATGTAAGCATTGATGAAGATGATGATTATGATAATGATAATAATGATGATTCTATAAATAATACTTATAATTTCTGGATATTCAGGGGGAAAAAAAAACTTTCTATTCCTGATAAAAATACTACCTGGTTGTAATGTACATAAATATACATAGGCTTGTTTTTGCTTTAAATATTCTTTGTTTTGTCTGATTTTCATAAATTACATTTTAGTTTTTTTTAAAATTATTTTCTAAGTTTTTCCTATTATATTTTCATGCCATGTTTTTTAGAAATACAAAATTTTCCTCAGGACTCTTTTGGCTCCATCTAAAAAGAGTTGGTGTATTGTATTGTTGTTTTCATTTTGTGAAATTTCCTAGTATATCTATTATTTCTTTTGTTGCATATTCAGTTGGATTGAGTTATTTCATTTCTGATTAATTTTAATCCTTTCCTCAAACTTTTATTGCATTTTGGTTGGTAAAGGACATGCTTTGTAGTTTGACTTTTTACATTTATCTGTGAGGGGTGTGTGTGTGTGTGTGTGTGTGTATTCTTGGTAAATATTTTTAAAAAAACATGTTCTTCAAATGTATTTCTTTTAAACCCTGTAGTGTTGGATTCTGCTTTCTTATTTATTATGCTACCTCCTTCTATTTTATTTGCAAGTTAATCTCATTCATGTTCAGTTATGCATTCAATCATCGCATGTTTTTTCTTCCCTTTAACATATATCCTTTTCTTTACAATAAATAAAATGGTATTGAGATAGGAGTGTACTCACATTAGTGATCAATGCTTTATGAAATCTGCTTTTGTTCTAATTATCCTCTTCTTCTTCCTTTGGCTAGTCATCAATTATTTGTTCTTACTATAGTTTTCTTTCTTATTTTAATTCCTTTCATTATCATGCACACTTCCAAAATGCTGTCTTTAATGACCATTGCTAACAGGTCTTCTATGATCCTTTCACTAGATGTTTGGTACTTAAACTGTTTCTTCTTGCTGATTTCAGCATTTCTTTTCTTTTCACTTTCAAGTGGAAACTGAATATGGAAACTGAATCTTGGCTAAATTTTGCCTAAATGTTTTCACCCTATAATTTCATTCAAGAATGGTTAGATTTTTCAATAAATAGAGTACTGGGCCTGAAGTCAGGAAGATTCCTAGTTCAAATCCAGCCTTAGAGCTTTGCTAACTTTGTGCCATTAGGAAAATCACTTTATGTCTGTTTATCTCAATTTCTTCACATGTAAAATAGAATAATGATAGCATCTCCTTCTTGGATTATTAAGAGTCAACTCTTACCAGTGGCTCCAAAAAGCTATAGCATACACAGCAGCCACATCCTACTAAATCTGCTATGGCAGATGGGCTAAACCAGGTTGAGGGTAACTGTCAGTCCTCAAACCCTCAAAGCATGTGAAGACTTTCCCTGGTGGAATGGGTAGATGAGAACATTTTGTTTCAACAGTCATGAAGGCAACTGAAGCAGGTGCTATGGAATGTTTAAAGCTTGGTCTGACATCAAAGATGTCAAGGTCATCCATTGCTCCCAGGGCCATCACCAGTTATCCTGATTTTTGTCTAGCCATTGGACTTTGATGATTCTAGAAGAAAGCATGAGGCTGATGACTTTTTGCTACTCTGACTCACCTAAATCCAATTCACCAACAAGTTAAAACATCACCCTATGATGTCATTGTTTCTCTTTGAAAAAGAAGGATAACAACATTGAAGATCAAATGAGATGTGATTTATAAAACACTTAATACGATGCCTGGCACATAATAGGTCTTATATGACCACTAAATACAAACAAGTAGGAGATGATTATTCTTGCTATTTTCACTTTTCCTTTTAATTTAGTTCTGAGAGGTCTTTGCATTATTCAGTCATAATTTCTTTGAAAAAAATAGTATGAAGCATTTTTGCAACAGTCAAGTTCTTTAGTTTGTGGTTCTTTTGTTTGTTTTGCTTTTGGTAGCCTTTTGATTCTTAGATTTTTTTTTCTTGACCTGTTTTCCTCTTTGCTTGTTCTTAACAGATGTCTTACATTTTCTTTCTTATTTTCTTATCTTTTGATTCAGTTCTAGGAATTCTTGTTTCATAAAGTCATTTATCTCTTTCTGATCCAATCTAATTTTTAAAGAGTATTTTACTTGAATTAGATTTTGAATCTACTTTCTAATTTGTTTATTCTATTAATGTATCTACTATTCTTTCATCTAGAGCTTTAATTTCCTTTCCTCTACAGTTTCCTTTTCCTCTACAGTTAATTTTGTTTATATGATCATTTTTTAAAAACTCTTTATTCATTTCTTTTATGAATTCTGGCAAAGTTTGTATATAGTCTTTCATTTCTTTTTTTTCCCAGTATTTTTATGGGTTTGTATTTTGTGTATCCTTGGCTTTTTAATATTTTTAAAAATTGTGTACTTATTAGTTGATTCATTGTTCTTCTGTTGACAACCACCACCACCACCACCACCATTGTACTCCCTTGTTATTGGTCTTGTGTTCTCTCTGTACTCTTGAGCTTTCCCTTGTTAGGGCATTGTGTGATTTCTATACTTCACAGGTTTTTCTCAGGTTGGGAGCAGGGTGGTGTCTGCCCTGCTCTTGCTTCCAGGATGCTGAGTGGTCTTCTTTCTGGGAATCTGCTGATTGAGTGTTGCCTTTTCTGTCCCATATGTAGCTTCTCCACTAAGAGTATTGTGTGTTCTTTTACTCCCTTTGGGGATTCCTAGATCAGGGTGTTGAGTGGTCCTCTGATATCTCTTGAGACTTCTCTAGGCAAGACTCTGACACCTTGATTCCTTTCCTCCTTCAGTTTCTTCAGCTAGGGCACTGTGTAGTTTCTGTACTCTTTGGAGCTTCTCCATTCAAGACACTGCCTCAAACTTCTTCGGTGACATGGTTTGTACTGGCTTCTCTGCCAAGACTTGTATTTCTGTGTCCACAGATTCTAGCTATGATCTAGTCCTGTGCCAAAAGATAACATTTACTGAATTTTTTTCTTTGGAAATTTTGGTGACTATTCCATCTGGATTTCCTTTTAGATCTTCATTGAAGGAAGAAAAGTTAGGATCCATGTGTGACCACATGATTATCTTAACCTGAAATTCTACCAGTTTTTTTCTTTAACTTTATATATATATATATATAATTGGGTTATTTGAATATTTTTCATGAGAAATAATTATGTTCCTATTATTTATTGTTTGTATTTGTCCTTTATATTTTCAAATATTAATATATTCACAATTATTTTTTACATTGGTTATTTTTAGTTATATATTAAATTTTTGGTGATTTATTAATTAATATTTAACTTAATAGAATGGATTCATTTAACCATTTAGCTCATGTCAAGGCAGCTAGGTGGTGAAGTGAACAGAATATCGGGCATAGAGTCAGGAATACTTGAGTTTAAACCAGCCTCAGACACTTACTAGCTATGTGATGTTGGGCAAGTTATTTTTTCTCAATTTCCTCAACTATAAGATCAATACGGAAATCATTCCTACATCCCAGGTTAGTTATGAGGATCAAATGAGATAATATTTATAAAGCCCTTATTTTTTTTCCTGTTTATCTCTTTAAAAATTAGATCTAGCCCTAAATTTGTATATATATATATGTAGAAACAATTATACACTAATATGTATATATCTATTAAAATTATTTTTCTTTGTTCATTTTCCACTGGATATTTATAAGAAATAAATATAAGCAAATGCAAATCACCTTATGTAATTGTACCAAAAGTAAAAAAAAAAATCCACTTAGACTATTTGTAGTATGTTCCATGGAATTTAAAGAAAACCAAAAATCTATATGATCTAGATAAAATAAATTATATGTTCTTTAGAGCTATGATAAAATTGATAAAGAATAAGTTAAAGAGATTTTCCCAATTAGCCTATCACTAATGATAAATATTCTGAGATAAACAACCTTTTTGTAGGATGAAGTGAATTTGTTCAACTAGTGAGATGGAAACTCAATTATCAATGGACACATTTTGAAGTTTCCTCTCTTTTATCATAAACGTAAATGTTAGCTGACAATTAGCTGACAATCAGGACAATTAGAAGTTGATTGTAAAATCTTAAGAAATTGAACAAACATCTTGAAGGCAAATTGTAATTTAATTTCATACGGGCCTTTTCTCTTTGATACTCCTCTTGACAGTTTATTATGTCTTCCAGAGGAAATGCACCAAACACTGAGAAGCTAGTTATCCATCAGTTGTACAACTTTAATATATGATATTGACCTTCAGACTAAAAATCAATGTGACATATCCCTACAATTAATTTTAGTATTTGCTTGCTAATTGGCTTGCTATTTTTTTTTCCTGTGACAATAGGAGAAATGACATGCGAGAGAGATATCATAAAAGGAGAATGCAATGATTTTTAATGAATGCATTTGACAGTAGAACAAAGGAAATAACTAAAAACCATTCTTTTCCAGGCTGCAATCTGGACTGTCCTCCAGACTTTCTGTATTATCTCTTATAAACTTTATTCTACCACCCCTCAACTTCCCACTTTGAAAGTGTCTTATACCCCTGAGGCCTTGTTTTCTGTTTGACTGCTTCTCAGAAGGCTTTTATTTTAAGGAAAACACCCAGACCAACCAAGTCTTCCTTTTCCTCCAGGATATATTCTCTATACTCTTGACTTATTCTACTGCACTCTTAAATTGTTCTCATTCTCTTTTAAGGTTTCCTTTTATATGTTGTCTTCTATTAGAATATAAGCTCCTTGAGAGCAGGGACTATTTTTATTTCTGTTTTTATTTGGGTTTCTAACTCTTAGCACTGTGTTGGGCACATAGATAATTTTTAATAAGTATTTGCTGACTTGAATTAACTTATAGCCAATTGGGCACATATTCAGTCATTTATTCAGTCAATAAAAATTTATTAACTGCCTGATATATTTCAGGCACTGTGTTAAGTGTTGACTATACAAAAAGAGGCAAAAGATAGTTTCTGCCCTCAAAAAGCTCACATTCAAAGAAATACACATAAACTATATGCGGAATAAAGAGAGAGTTGAGGTATTGAGAAAGGTTTCTTGTAGTAGAAGGGATTTTAATTAGTATTTTGTTCATAGAACAGCCATGAGACCAATGTCAATGAATCAAATAGTCTGTGACAAGGAGTAATGTATAAGAATACCAGAAAGTAGAAGGGGGGTTCAAAAAGTTTGAATACTGGAAAGTTTTGTATTTGATCTTGGAGATGATAAAGAACTGCCAGAGTTTATTGAGTGGGGAGTTGAGTGTTAAATAGGCAGACCTATAACTTAGGAAAAATCACTTTGATAGTTGGATGGAGGCTGGATTGGAGTGGGAAGAGACTTTTGGAAGTCAGAGTCACCAGCAGGCTATTACATTAGTCCAGGTGTGAGATGATGAATGCTTCATCAGAGTGGGGACATCTCAGAAATTCTGTTACATTTAATGTTCTATAGACAATTGCACAGTGAGATCAAAATATCTACTTTTTTATAATGCAATACAAGTACTGAAATAAAAAAACCTGAAGTTAGAGTATAGAAATTTTTTTAAAAAGTATTGAAAATTTAAAAATGAAATTCAAGCTAATTATTAATAACTTCTTTAAAACCATGTTTTGCACAATTCCAACAGCAAATAAAACAATAGGTATTATATAGACCTTATCCTGACCCATTTAATTTCTATCTCCTCTTTTAATGTGTCTATATTTTATAAGCATATTTTTATAGGATTTTAGAAAGAAATTGGACAAATCAGTATCCTACTATTCTGTTATATTTAGTGTTTTAAGGAGTTTTTGAGAGGTTAATAAACATACTGCTTTTTATATTTGAATAAAGATATTAAGATGAAAATTTTTTGTTGTTGATTCACTGAAAGCAGCATCCTCAGCAAACTACAGTAGAAAATGCAACAATGAAGATGTTAAGTGTTTCATTTTCTTCACACAGTTTTAGTTTCTTTTCCTATATCTTTGTTTTTTGAGAATTTTCATTCCCCATAGTTTGGAAGTTAGAAGTATTTGGTATGATTAGATATACTAAAAGTGTTTTCTAAAATTTTGTGAGTGAATATTAGAAGTCTAAAAATTGTGAACAAGAGTTTTTTCTATTATGATCCTCCTCTTCCACTATTTTATTTAATTCATTTTCAACAGTGTTTTTGGAGATTTGTATGCATAGAACAATGATTTTGTTGCCTGTTAGTTTAGTTCCTTAACTATTTACACATCTAGATATAGATACATATATACACACACATGTACATAAATATATAAATACATATATACACAATATACAAATATGCATATATACATCCTATCAGGATACTCGTGCCAAAGCTACCCTTTTCTTTTTATTACTTTCTTTTTACTACTAGGAGACACCCTGCTTTCCAGAGCTAAAGCCTAGCAAGCAAGCTGTGCCATAAGCTTGGCATAGCAACAGTCCTTTGGGCTCGCCCTCTGAATGAACTCTGTGCAGCAAAATCCCAGAATTGCTTCACACCAGCTCCAGGTGTTCCCTGAACTGGGACAAACACCTGCAGGAACCATGTTCTGGTCATGAAGCCTTGCTATGAAACATACTTATCTTGTTTTTGATATTACCTGCCCCTCATTGTCAAGGCTACAATTCACTATATAGCCACTATTATATATATCAAGGTTTGGCCTTGCTAAAGCTGTTGTATTACTAGAGGAGGCCCAGGCACATGTGTCCAGTTTCTTTCCTTCAATGGAATAAAGAAAGCTTTTTGCTTATGACCACTGATAGCACTTTGTTTTATTTTATTTTATTTCTTAGAGTTAACAAGGGTTTTTGATAACCTGTGTGAACTCTCTGGTATTTTCAGAGTCAATAAGGGTTGTATAATCTCTGTGACTCTTTGGTCATTTGTTTTGAGTTGTCTATACACACACACACACACACATATATATGTATATATATATATATGTGTGTACATGTGTATATATTATATAAATGTGTATGAATATGTATATATGGTGTGTATATGTATATGTATATATAAACAAAGACCTTGAGAGTTTCCAGGTAATTAATAATTAATGTTTAATTAATTAATAATTTCTTAATTAGACTAATAATAAATAAATTGATGGACAGTGGTTTCTCTTAGTAACCTGAGATGCCAAGGAGGACTCTGAAACACCTTAAATCAGGTATGTATCTTCTGACAGGGAACTCCTCTGATAAGTGAAACTCAACTGGGACTGGTGGACATTTATTGAGGAGATATACTAAAAGTTTTCAGCTCTTCCTGTTGAAAATGAGACTTGATTATAAGACTCAGCAGCCTCTAGAAATCTGGGCAGGAGAAGACTTTTTCACCTGGATCTCTTTGGCTAGTTTTCTCCTTCATGATCTTGGTTGCTCTGAACTCTAATGGAGGGTATCAAGGACATTATTTCCTTCCCCCAAGCAAAGAATTGGCCCAGACTGTATTCTATTTATGCTTAAAACAGAATTAGGGTTTGTCAGTTGGGTGGGGTCGTATCTGCCCAAACTACTTAATGAACATTTGCTTTTGGGGCTAGGAATAATCTTCTCACAGAGTCTTGCCCTTCAGAGATTGACTGACCGTTTTTTGGAGGGTGGCTGTCATAACAAAGATAAGAGAAAAAGGATGTATTACAAATTATTAGCCACAAATAATTAACCACAAATTAATAATTGGTTAATATGTCATAATATTAATTTCTTTCTCTATGTGTATCTTTCTATATATCTATATATCTTCATATACATACACACATATATGTCAGAAAGCTTTAAAATTTGAAATTTGTTTAAAATGCTTTATTATCTCATTCAAGCATCTCAATAACCCTTCTAAATGAGGTTAGTATTAACCATTCTCATTTTGCAGATTAGGAAAACTGAAGACCAGAGAGTTTTAAGTTACTTGTACATGGCTACAAATCTGTATAAAATCTAATTTTATTTTGATTATTTATTCAGCTTGTGAATACCATAGGAAAACTTTCTCCTTGATTCTCCAAGCAGAGTTCTTTTCTTTTTTTTTCTTAATATCTACTTTATTTTGCTCTTCTCTATATCCTCTCTTATCACAAGAAAGTTGACTCTGGAAAAAAACAAGCAAATCTTCTCAAGTCTAATCTTTTACAAGGAGGCAGCTTGCAAAATGCCAACACAATTAATTGTTACTATAGTAAAGGTTTCTGAATCTTTAACAAATTCTGCCTCTATTATAAGGGGACTAATTAAATGTGTTTTATCTCATTTAGTTTAACTGTGATAAATTTCTATTTGAAAATTTCTTTTATCTTTGTTTCATTCATATTTTCTTTTAAAATAATGGTACTTCTTTCTATTTTGAAATCATTATTCTAATTAATTTAGTAGCCTAAGGAAAATCTAATTTTATTTAATAAATGTAATTAGTTTGTATGTGGGACAAAACATGGAATAGTAGAATCAATATGTTATATATTTTGTATAATTACCTAAATGAATATACTTTAATATTTTATTGGATTTAAGTAGTCATATGATAAATCAATAATTGTATTATAAGACATTAATTTGTATAACTTTAACCACAATTATATTCAAAAGTATGTCCAAAATGAGTAAAGTCACAAACTATTTTAAATAATTGCTAATACATTTCTAAATTTCTTTTATTTTAAATGAAAAATTATCTTAGTTGCTTTGAAACTTAGATCATCTAATTAGTACCACGCAGATTATAAAGATAAATAAAATAGATGTGATAGTGTTTTTATTTATTGGCACTTTAAGTCAAAAGTTTTCATGTTTTGATAGATTCTAATATTTTTCTGTTCTAGAAATCTATATATTTAAGGATATTCAATTTAATTCACTTTCAAACAAAAATGCCATCATCAACAATACACTAAGAACTACTACAGCAACATATGTATATAATAATTATGTGCAAGGTATTATGCTGAGTGCTAAGGATACAAAGAAAGTGACCTAAGAGTTGCTTTCCTTAAGAAACTGATACACTACTGGGCTACGTAACATATACATGTAAAAATACATACAAAGCAATTTCAGAAAAATGAGATTAATAATTCAGGGGTTCATAAAATTTTTCATACTAGAGATGACATTTTAGCAGTGCTTTGAAGGAAACTAAGGATAGTATTGTTGAGGTTTAGAGGGTTAGGGTTGCTGGGACCCCAAAATCATGATACGTGGTTCCTGCCTGAATGAATTTGACCCAAGCCTTCTTTCAGTCAAAGACAAGGTTTATTAGAACACTAATCAGGGGCAGGTGAAATATAAAGAATCTGCCACATTGGCCAGACTCTTAAGGAATCTAAGCATTTGTATCCGTAATGCAAGAGGTCCAGATCTTAAGAATCTGATCCCTTGGTTAGACTTTTAAAGAATCTGGGCACCTTAATGGAGGCCAGATGGACCTTATATACAAAAAGCCTGTGGGAGGGATCTAGGAGTGGCCAAGTAGTCTGGGGTGACTGTTAGGTAACAGAACACCAGAGACCTGGACCACGTTAGATTGGGCATAGGCAATAATGAAAGGCCAATTGATAGGATTATAGCCTCAGATGAATGCCAGAAATTTGGCCATGTGGGAAAATCTAGGACTTTTTTTTTTCGGGGTCCAGATCCCAAAGACATGGTCTTTTCTTTTTAGGGATCTCAGATCCCATCCCCATTATTATGAGGGTGGTTATGAGGAGGAAGCATGTTCCAATTTGGGTGAGTGCTTGAGCAAAGACACAGACATGGAGATTGAATTGGTATGTTGGAAAAAAAGCAGGCCAGTTTGCATTGAATTAATTATCATCATTGTAATTGTGTGAACCAAATGCCCCATGTACCTGATAAAACTTAGAATTACCCATAATGCTTCACTATCATACTCATAGCCTAAAGAAGTTTCTAATAATTTTATTTATTTCCTTTCCATTATGTGTGAATTCCACCTTTCCATGTTTCATTTTGGCAGTTACTATTTCTTTTTTTTTTTAAATTTAATTAAATTAGCTTTTGGCTTACTGGCATGTGAATATATTGATACATTGTTTGTTTCCCCCATTTTAAACAGATACTTGTTTCATCTGCTTGATGTATTTTTGTTTTAGATTTTGGTTATCTCTCCTTTGAGTTTTAAAATTTATATTTGTGTAATTGGGAATTATAAATTTACTTTCTTTTTTCAGTTCTATGATCAATGCAAGTGTCTTTTCTCTTTCTTTCTTTTATATTCAGAGATAAAAAATTTCCTCTAATTGCTTAAGCTATATATACTATAAGTATATGTTACTCAACATTACAATCTTATTTAATATATGTATTTATTATTCTTTATTCTCTTATTCAGGATGACATTAAAAATCACTTTGTGTCTTTTGTTCATACTTGCTTTATTGATTACAATTTTAATTTGATTTTGATTTGTAAAGTATGCAGCAAGGAAGAAGATAATATGTTAATCAGAAGTCTTATAGAAACTGAGGGATCACAGAATGTAAAGGAGGATGGGGTAAAGAAAATAGTAAAAAAAGGTAAAGAAGTTGAAAACTGATAAAATGCCATTGGATATGTTGATTTGGACAGAACAGTTTCCATAGAATGATAGGAAAGAAAAATATAAAAAAGACTAAAGAGTAAATGGTAAATAAATGAAGGGTGTGAGCACAGAATGATCATTTGAAATGTTTGGTCATAAGGGGAAACAAGATGATATGACGGATAAAGAGATAGTCAAAAATGAGAGGAGAAAAAAATGTAGTGTAGATCTGAATAGTTTTATATGTGTAAGAGGAGAATGCAGTGGAGACTTCAAAGTGAAATACTGATAATATAATACCTCTATTTATTAAATGTTTATTCCAAGGGAATTTACTTAGTATATACTGTGTACCATGTGATTTATTTTACAGTCTGGTCTATGTTGTATTTCTTTTTCCTTATAGTAGGCGTTTATTATATGTTTTGCTGAATCATCTGTTAAAAACAGAACAGGGATGACTTGTGGTATAAACTCCTATCTGAGCTTTAAGATAATGTGGCAATATCTGCTACCTCAAAGAAAAGAAAAGGTTTTCTGAAAAATATCAATATGTAACTTGTCTTTTATTACTTGTGTAGCAGGGTTGAAAAAAAAAGTGGATCTACAATGTGAGAACTTGAGTTTTGATCCCAGCTCTGTCATATTTCAAAAAGGTGGGGGTGGGGAACTGGGAAGACAGAGAATGAGACTAATTAAATGTGAAGACCAAAATCTAAATTTACCTGAAAATATTGAGGGAAATACTATGTGACCTTGCCAAATATTACTGGGTCTTAGTTTTGTTATCTATAAAATTAAATGTTGGACTAGTTGACCTTTCTAGTAATAAAGCTATGATCTTATATAGATATTGCTATATCTATAAATGATATAGAAGAAATAGTAATCATATTACCAATTGTTTGGTAGCATGATCAGGAGCTGCTTGATTCTAAAGGGACACATTTTTCTTTTGTAAAGTGACAAAGGAAATACCAGTGAATCATAACTAACACACTCCAGATTTTTAAGACTTTATTTCCCTAATTATTTTCAGATTATGCCTTCCTTATCAATTAAAATGACTCAACCCTCCTCCCATTACAGAGTTCTTCTCAGAATCTCTATTTTGGGAAAGAGCCCAAGAATACTCTTTCCTCATTCTCCTCCATTATCTCCCCTCTGCTTTCCAGTTCCTTATTTAGATCTTGTCTTCTCCCATTAGAATATAAGCTTCTTGAGGATAAGGGTTGTCTTTCTTTTTGCTTGTATTTGCATAACCAGTGCTTCTCACAATGTCCAGCACATAGTAAGCAGACATAAAAAATGAGCTTTGAAATAATGTTGACCAGATGATTGACTGACCTTCCTCCCACCTTCTCTACTACCTGAATATCAAAGAAGGAAAGGAAGGGAAAGAAGAAGCTATTGTAAGGTTGTTCCTACATGGGAAGATGATATTTGTAACTCTTAAGACCTTTCTCATTATTAGGCTAGTTAGAAGGAATATATATAGACAGAGGGCACAAGAGTAAGTTGAATATGATGGGATGATATCTAAAAAATGAAATTAAGGAATAAGAAAGGGAGAGGTAGAATGTGATAAATTATCTCACAGAATAGAGGTAAGAAAAAGCTTTTACAGTATAGGGGAAGAGCAGGGTGGTGAGGGGAGGTGAGTAAACCTTACTCTTATCGGAATTGGCTCAAAGAGAGAATATACTCCACTGGGTATAGAAATCTACAGGAAAGTAGAAGGAGGCAGGGATGATAGAAGGCAGGGCAAATTGGGGGAGGGAACAGTCAGAAGCAAAACACTTTTGAGGAGAGACAGGGTGAAAGGAGCGAGAAAATACAATAAGTGGGGGGAATGAGATGGAAGAAAATAGTTAGCCATAGCAACTGTGAAAAAAAATTAAAACAAGTTTTTCTGATAAAGCCCTCATTTCTCAGACATATAAAGAACTGAGTCAAATTTATACAAAAAAAGAGACACATTCGCCAATTTGATAAATGATCAAATAATATAATCAATTTTCAGATAAAGTGATCAAAGCTATCTGTAGCCATATTAAAAAAATACTCTAACTCACTTTTGATTGGAGAGATGCTAATTGAAGTGATTCTGAGGCACTACCTCATACCTATTAGATTGGCTTGTACGATTGAAAAGGTAAATGACAAATGTTGGAGGGGATGTGGGAAAAATGAGACATTAATGCACTGTTCGTGGAGTTGTGAACTGATTCAACCATTGTGTAGAGCAATTTGGAACTATGCCCAAAGGTTCTAAAACCAGGCGTACTCTTTGACATAGCAATACCACTACTAGGTCTGTATCCAAAAAGAGATAAAAAACAAAAAGGAAAAAGACCTATACGTACAAAATTTTTTATAGCATATCTTTTCTGGGGGCAAAAAAATTAGAAATTGAGGGAACGCCTATCAATTGGGGAATGACTGACAAGTTGTGGTATGTGATTATGATGGAATACTATTGTGCTATAAGAAATGATGAGCAGGATGCTTTCAGAAAAAACCTAGAAAGACTTGCATGGGCTGATGCAAAGTGAATGTGAATATACAGTGTACAAAGGCATGGTAGTATTGTAAGATGATCAGCTATAAATGACTTAGCTATCTTAGCAGTACAATGATCCAAGAAAATTCTGAAGGACTTATGATAAAAAATGCTATTCATCGCCAAAGAAAGAACTGATGGTATCTGAATACAGATTGAAGCATACTTATTTAAACCACATTTTTCTTGAGGTTTTTTTTTGTTTATGTTTTCTTTCACAATGTGACTATTATGAAAATGTTTTGCATGACTACACATATATAAACTATATCAAATTGCTTGCCTTCTCAATGAGAGGTGGGGTGGGGAGGGAGACAGAGAGAATTTGGAACTCAAAGTTTTAAAAATAAATGTTAAAAATTGTTTTTACATTTACCTGGGGAAAAATAAAATACTAAAGAAAACAAGAAAAAAAAGAACCAAATCTTAATTAAACTACATCTTTATTCACTGTGGATTTCCTCATTTCTTGGGAAAAATAATTCTCAAACTTAGCCTGTCATCTCATTTAAAACCACCTCTCTGCCACTATTTTGCAGATCATATTTTTAGCTTTGCCACAAGAGAATATGCAGTGTCCTACCAATGATTATTTGGGTATGGGAAGTGGCATAAATTAAATATCAAGGGGAGAAAGCTCCTACACTTTGACAGACACTTTCCTAAGCAATTCATAAATATTATAATTCACTTTGGATTGCATGGATTGGACAACAATAGGTCCCTGCCCAAGCATCATTTAATCATTATTTTTTGGGCTGTCCTGGCTCAGAGTGAGGGTAAGTAGTAACCATTTCTCTTTTGTCCAGCAACGCTGAGGATCTTCACCTCGTAGTTTGATTTTTTTTTTATTAAAGGGGCCAGCCCTTGACTCACTTCTTAAAGAGTCTTATTCAATTAATCAGTGTTACCTCACTCAAAGTGAGAACCTGTGAAGATCTTAGCTTAAAAGGACCAAGGTCTCCCTTGGCATCCTGGACCAACTCCATTCTCCTGATTGATACCAGGCCACTGGACCCAGATGACTCTGGAGGAGAGAGTGAAGCTGGTGACTTTACACAGGCCTCCCTCACTGAAATCAAAGTCAATTGCAAGTCAATGACATCATCTTTCTGATGTAATGGTTCTCTTCTAGAATGAAGGACAAACTACAACCACTACCACAACCTATCTCATGTATTATCCGCATGTATGATGTTAAAATATATGAATGCATGTAGTAAAAAAAAAAGTTCTGTCTTACGCTGATTGATAGCCCCATGTTTCTAGAATAATTAGAAGATAGTCCTTCTGTTGGAGATTTTTGGAAGAGGAGCCATAAAAATTTCATAATAAGAGAAGGTATAGATGACTTAATTTGGAACCATTGCTTTATAAAAATATCAGAATAATTTGTTACTTCAATCCTGAGATAGTTTACACAATCTAAATAAAGATTTTTAGGACCCTAGACTGTGGGGTTTGACATTTAAATGAATAGATTTTTATAAATATCTTTAAGAATATGAACCTAAAAGAAAATTATCAAAACATATTCAAGAGTCTACTGGATGTACTAATTTAGATGAGACTTTTAGTTGACTCCAGAAAAAAAAATGGAAATTTTTATTCTATGATGGTGAATGTGAAAAGACACAGAAGATTAAGACTGCGGAAAATGAACTTCAACATTAGTGTTTAACAAAAGGAAGAATAATGAAAAGATGTTCAGTTGGTTGACAGTATCTTAGTGAAATGAAATCGCAAAGGAACAATCAGTGAAAGAAATAGTAATAAGCAATAATGATATGCATAGTGATGAATCTGAAGGAGAAACATTGCCAAATACATGAAGAAATTTGGCTGATGTATCCAAAAGATTTTTTTTAATACAGTTATAGAAATGACATGAAAAAAGGAAGTAAGAATTTTGGCTAGAGAAATAGCTACTTGAGATGAGATAGATTCACTCTTTCAGGACATTTTGACTGGGTTGCTATAAAATTCAGTGCTAAAATAAGTAACTCAAAGGACACTTCAGAAGCCATATAACCCTTATTAGTTACAAAATGTAATTTTGGTCTACTGAATTTTTTGACACTGGTAAATTTCATTTTTTCATTAAGTTAATAAGCCTAGTTACTGAAATTCTCCATTACAGGTAGTATTTTCAACAGAACTATTTAATTCAAGTTATGTCCTTGGCTTTGAAATGGGTAATTTCAAACTCAAGAAAGTTACATGGTATGGTTGTGGAAGGGATTGTTTTGTTTAAATACATTAATAGGAAATTAAAGGATATCAAAATAATAGTTCAAGAACATTGTGCAAGAACAAATAGTGCAAGAAAGTGACTGACACCTAGTAGGTATTTAATATATACTAATTAACTGACAAATTGTTCTCATAACTTTAACCTTCCTCAAAGAATAGAAGAAGGTGACATATAATTCTTTTTCAGAAAATCTACAAAATTTAAACAAAAGCACCTATAGTAGATGTCAAGGAAATAGCATGGTATCCTGGAAAGAAAAATAAATTGGGAAAACAAAAACAACAACAACAACAACAAAACAGAACAAAACAAACAGACAAAAAACTGGGGTTGTAAACTGGGTTGTAATCTTGAACAAGTCATTTAATTTCCCTAACCCTCAGTGTTTCTCCTCTTTAAAAACAGGGGATAAACTACCTATTCTTTTTTCCTTACAGGATAGTTGAAAGGGTTAAATGTAATAAAAGCACTTTAAAGATGTTGGGTATTATGAATATTCAAAACACTTACAATATTATTAAATGCTGTTATTGTTTTCAACTCTGAAAACAAATGACCAAAGAGTCACAGAAATTATGCAACCACTGTTAATTCTGAAAAGACCAAAGAGCTAACATAGATTATCACAGCCACAGCTGACTGAAAAAGAAAAAAAAAAGAAAATTCAAAGAGCTACCAGTGGTCATAAGCAAAAAGCTTTCTTTATTCCTTTGAAGGAGGAAAACTAGACACATGTACCTGGGCCTCTTCTGACATAGAGAAGCCTCCTTTAGGATTGGCAAATTGCAATACTTACACCAATGGCTACTCAGTAAGCCCTGAATAGGAAGGTGTAACAGCAACATTGAGGTAAGTTTGATTCAAAGCAGGACTTTATGACCAGAACACAGGTCCTGAAGCTTCTTGTTTGAGCTCAGAGAACACCTGGGGCTTATGTGAAACAATTTTGGGATTTTGCAGCAGCAGAATTTATCCAGAGGGTGAGCACAAAGGACTGTTGTTATGTCAAGGTCAGGGCACAGCTTACTTGCTAGGCCTTAGCTCTGGAAAACAGAGTGTCTCCTAATAGTAAAAAGAGAGACTAAATAAGAGAGGGGTGGTCTTGGCATGGGGATCCTGACATTGTTTTAGTAATGTGAAAGTGCATGGTATCCTACGCACTTTCACATAACTGGATGTTTCCTGGACATACATTGGTACATAAAATTTAATTCAAAACCATTTTAATTGATTAAATCATATTGAATACTAATATTCTCTAATCTATAGGAAATCAAAAGCTTCAGAATATAGAGATTTACTGCAAGGAATTAAAATCATATGTAGCTACATAGAATAATACCTAATAGCTATTAATCATATGTAGGTACATATACTTTTCATCTCTCCTATTGGACTTATTCTGAAGATACTTACAGTGAACCTACAGAAGATGAGCATATATTTTAATATATTCAATCAATCATAACATTCAGTCAGTTTATCTACTTGGCAATATTTTCTATGGAATGTCAAAAATTATTTTTTTTCTTTTGATCTGTTTTTATATGATACCATATGTATAAACTATGTCGAACTGCTGACTATTTATAACTAAACTTTACTGAAAAAAGAAGAAAAAAATGAGATGATGGTTATAATGATGGTTGTGATGATGATGATGATGATGTGATAAAAATATCTTTTTAAGTTTTCAAAGTCCTTATATGCCACATCAGTATATTACATATCAGGAGATACTTGAAATATTCTGAAATAACATCTGCATATCAATATTGGTGCTAGATTAATCAAATATCCTTCCTTAGAAATACCCTGGAATTTTTCAGTGGACTTTAAATACTTGGGTGAAAGATACATTTCTCCTAAAATTCCAAGGAACAGGTGTGTGCAATGAACCTGAACAATCTTACCCCCATGCCTAAAATCCATCTTATTATTTTGCCTATATTTTCTTTGAGATTATGACACAAAGACTGGATTGTCTCCCTCTTATTCAGATAGAGGAGCAAATCTCAGCCTCTCCAAACAGAAATAGTCAAAACTGGCAAGCCTGTTAATTATTTCCCCATAGTAAGGTCTCTCTGGCTAGATGGGAACTGCTGTGATGTCACTTATTTATTTTTTTAAAGCTATTATTAAGAGGATTTATCTGCTAAGCCTGAAGTCTTCTCAGAACCCTTCTAACTAATAAGCTTTTTAATAAGAACTCTTTTTGACAAAGGAAAGGGCTATTTGACTAGAAGTTCAGAGGTGCACATAGTACATAATACATGAAAGTCAAAATTTCTCCTCACATTTCTGTTTAATCATCTATATTGTTATAGTAACATATTCCCTCCTTAGGCATCAGGGTTACCAGAACTGAAATGACTACATTTTGGAAAAGATAAAGGAATTGGTGTCATCTCAAGAAGATAGGACATACATAACTAAGAAAGATACTAGTGACACAATGGATTTTGACTTTAGTGGAGACCATATGACTGAACAAGCAAATCTCCATAAAAATTCTCTTGATAAAAAAAAATAACAACAACAAAACAAAATAATATGATCAAACAACTACTTTATAATGCACAAAGTATTTACATATTAAATACCCTGACACTATTCTGTGTTATACTTTCCAGTGTTCTTGTTGTTGAATATGAAAATTAATTTAAAAATCTCAGTAACTAATGCTTTCAGCTCCTAGAGCAGATGTTGACATGTATGCATCACTGTCTTGTGAATAATGTGACAAATGTAATTGCTTTCCCCAATGTTGAATTGCTTGCTATATAGAAATATAACTGTGTAATGAAATTTCTTCTAATGTACAAAGCATAGTCTGTTCCACAGGTGAGATACATATTTTGTACTTCCCCCACAATCATCCTTCTCTATTTATCATCAGTTGCTTTCAACAGTAATAATTGATTTTTCACCAAGATCTTTAGGGGAGCCTAATATTTAGCTTATTACTTCCTAATCTTTGGCAAAATAGTGACATTAATTTAGAAGTGCTGGCAGTGCCTGCTGATGAAAGTGAGGAACTGAAAATTATTTCAATTTGTTAAAGCTCCAAGGAGAATGTGATTGGATAAGTTTAGTGGAATAATTCATCATTGTAAATTTGAGGTGAGATATTTCTAAATGATTATTTCTGACACTTGTGCTGCATGCCATAGCAAAAGCATGTTACTATATTACAATTACAATTATCTTCATTATCAAGAATCCAACGTTATATCCCCTGGGTATATCTGAATGCTGGTCTTTTTTTTTTTTTAATTTCATAAATATAGGCAACATTGAGCTTTTGTTCACATTTCCATTTCTCTGTCATAAAGACTTCCCCCTACCCCACAAAAGCTGCCTCCTTCATGATGCCTTCCTCCAACTCAAGTTTTCCTAGACCAATGTGCTTGGTAGATGAATTTGACAGGTTAGTAGCTTTCACCATCATCTCAAATGCAAAAAAGTCCCTGGTTCAGAATGGGTGAACAAGAATTAGTTGAGAGGTAGTGCAGTACAAGGACAAAATGTTGAACATGGGTAAGGAAACCTGGCTTGTAATCTTAACAAAGCTCTACAACTCATTACTGACAAATATTTATAAGCCATGTGAACATGGCAAAGTAGCAACCTGAAAGAAACTCAATTTCCTTATCTGTAAAATCACACTAACAAAAGGTATACCAATGCATAGGTTGTTGTGAAGAAAGGACTTTGTCCTCAAATACTTCATAAACTTTAAGGAACTATGTAAAGATAAGTTATTATTAGGGTCTCCCAGGTGTGGTATACTAAAAAAAGCACTGGGCATGAAGTCAACAAAGAGACTTAATTGACACAACAAGACACAACAAAAAATTTACCTAAGAGCATTCAAGTTTCTACTACTATGTGGCTGGCATTGTACTAACAGCCAGGGATAAAGGCACAAAGAATGGAACAATGCTGACTTGAAAGAAGTTTACATTTTAATTGGAGAATGGCACAATTCACACAGATATATACACACATATAGAATGTATGTATATACACATATATGTATACTATACAAATTATATAGAGAGTAAACAGTTTACCTAGACCACAGAATGAAGGTGGGGATAATAATGACCAATGAGTCAAAAAGATAGATAAATAATAAATAACAAATTATAAATAGATAATAATAAAAGATAAATCATAGAAGTGATAGGGAGTCACTTGAGTTGATTTTGTAGGGGAGTAGCATGGTCAGACCTGAGCTCAAGGAAAATTATTTTGACCTTGTTGTATAGGATGGAATGGAGTGGGAAGGTAAGGAATGAGGGAGACAGGGAGAGCAATTAGAAGGCTGTTGCAATAATCTAACAAAAGAGGATGAAGGCTTGAGCTAAGGTTGATATGTAAGTAGAGACAACAGAATAATGTATCAATATAATAATAACAGCAACAATAAGCATTTATCAAGTGCTTCTTTATGTACAAAGCTCTGAAAATATAAAGACAAAATAAAAGTCCTTGTTCCTATTCACATATTTTTGATTGGGGGGGGACAGTACATATATATTAATTATGAATTTTATGCAGTGAAATTTACATGGGGGTTTTCTGAGTGGATGGATAATTCATAGACCAACTTAGATGTAAAACTACAACAACAATATTCCAAAGATACATTTGAGGTCAAGTATTAGAGAATTCATAGAAAAATGAGACAGTTCTATAACAATAGGGTCATAACTACTAAATTCCACAATTTGCTTTGTTAAGAAATTTAAGAACAAAAGGTAAGAGTTTTAAAAAGCCATATTGGGTAAAGAGAAGGATCAAATAACAGAAAGGACTTCAATTTTATATGAATGGATGATAAAAATGAATAACAGAAAAAAAAGATAGCGCTGATCTATTCTCTTTTTGTTCCTGCTGAGAATGATCTTTGTAGAGGAAAGAGTAGAAGACATCTGGGTACTAGAGAGTTGGTAGTCAAAATAAGCAAGGAATAGTAAGAGATTTGACCTTAAAGTGTTTAAGCCAGTGTTTAGCACAGTGCTTAGCACATAGCATTCAGGAGGACTCACACTCTGATATGATGGCTCACTGAGAATTTTTCACGGCTGCTTATCCTCACTTGGTTTCCACCTTCACCCAACTTTTTTTTTTTTTGTTAAATAGTATTTTATTTTTTCCCACAGTTACATATCAAAACAATTTTTGGCATTTATTTTTTCAAGATTTTGAAATCCAAATTTTTTCTTCCTTCCTTCCTCCCATCCCCTCTTCTGAAAATAACAGTTTGATATAGTTTATATATATGGTATCATATACAAACAGATCAAAAGAAAAAAAATGAGAAAGACTAAAGTAAGTGAAAAAAATCATTTGATCTGCATTCAGAATCCATCAGTTCTTCATCTGAATATGGAAAGCATTTCCTTTTGTGAATCTTTTTGTATTTGTCTTGGATCATTATGTTGCTGAGAAAAGCTGAGTCATTCATAGTTAATTTTCGCACAAGGCTGCTGATACTATGTGTAATGTTTTCCTGGTTCTGCTCATTTCACTTTGCATCAGTTAGAACAAGTGTTTCCAGTTTTTTTTTTCTGAAAGCTGCCAGTTTATCTTATTGCACAATAGTATTCCATTACATTCATATACCACAGCTTGTTCAGGCATTTCCCAATTGATGGGCATCCCATCAATTTCTAATTCTATGCCACCATGAATAGGGCTGCTATAAGTATTTTTTCACATGTAAACTTTTTGCTTTTTTTATTGTTTCTTTGGGATAAAGACCTAGTAATGATATTGTTGGAACAAAGAGTATGCCCAGTTTGGTTGCCCCTTGGGCATAGTTCCAAATTGCTCTCCAGAATGATTGGATCACTTCTCAACTCCACCAACAGGGTATGTGTCCCAATTTTCCCACATCTTCTCCAACATTTATCATTTTCCTTTTTTTTTTGTCATATTAGCCAATCTGATTGGTGTGAAGTGGTATTTCAAAGTTATTTTAATTCACATTTCTCTGATCAAAAATGATTTAGAGCACTTCTTCATATGCCTATAGATATCTTTGATTTCTTTATCTAAAAACTACTTATTCATATCTTTTCACCATTTATCAATTGATTAATGGCTTGTATTCTCATAAATTTGATTCAGTTCTCTATATATTTGAGAAGTGATGCCTTTATCGGTGACACTTTATGTAAAGACATTTTCCCAGCTTTCTACTTTCCTTCTGATCTTAGTTTTATTGGTTTTGTTTGTACAAAAGCTTTTGAATTTAATATGATCAAAATTATCCATTCTATATTTTGTAATGCTCTCTATTGGTTGGTCATGAATTCTTCCCCTTCCCATAAATCTGATGGGTAGAATATTCCTTGCTCTTCTAATTTAATAACTTCTTTGTCTATGGTACCTTTTAGCAAGATGTAATTTCCTTTTTTATCTCTTTTAATTAGGTTGATTTTTGCTTTTACTTTGTCTAAGGTCAGGATTTCTATCCCTGGTATTTTTACTTCAGCAGAAACATAATAGGCTCTGCTCCAGCCCCTTACCTTTATGCTGTGTGTGTCTCTCTGATTCAAGTGTGTTTCTTGTAAGCAACATATTGTAGAATTCTGGTTTTTGATCCACTCTGCTATCCACTTCTGTTTTATGGGGGAGTTAATCTCATTCACATTCAGTTATGATTACTATCTGTGTATTTCCCTCCATCCTATCCTTCCTTCTGTTTGTCTTCTCTCTCCTTCCCCCCCCCCCAGCATTTTGCACCTCCTCTGATCTGCCCTCCCTTCTGTCAGTAATGCCAATTGCTCACCCCCCCATATTCCCCTCCACTCCAAAAGGTCTTTCTTGCCTCTTCATGTGAGAAAATTTATCGTATTCTACCTCTCTCTTCCTTCTGCACTCATTTTACTTGTTATCATCCCTTAATTTTTTTATATCATTCCCTTAAATTCATCTTATTCACATACCCTTTGACTATGTATGTCCCTTCTATCTATGTGGTTAGCGATACAATTTTTAAGAGTTACAAGTATCATCTTCTCGTGTAGGGATGTAAACAGTTTAGCTCTATTGAATCTCTTATGTTTTCTTTTTTCTTTTTTCTTATTATGCTTCTCTTGATATTGGAGTCGATATTGGAGGTCAAGTTTTTTGTTTAGTTCTGGTCTTCTCCTTATGAAAGCTTGAAATCCCTCTATTTTGTAACATGGCCATTTTTTTTCCCTTGATGTATTTTGCTTACTATTGCTGGGTTCTTGGTTGTAATCCTAGCTCCTTTGTTCTCTGAAATATCATATAAGAAATGCCATGTTCCATGACCTTTGATCCTTTAAAGTTGCAGCTGTGAAGTCCTGTCTGATCCTGATTGTGACTCCTCAGTATTTGAATTGTTTCTTTCTGGCTGCTTGTAGTATTTTTTTCTTGAACTGATAGTTCTGAAATTTGGTTATAATATTCTTTGGGATTTTTATTTTAGGATCTCTTTCCTAAGGTGATCAGTGGATTCTTTCAATTACTATTTTGCTCTCTGGTTCCAAAACATCAGGGCAGTTTTCCTTGATAATTTCTTGAAAGATTGTGTCCAGCTCCTCTTTTTTATTATGCCTTTCAGGTAGTCCAGTGATTCTGAGATTGTCTCTCCTGGATCTGTTTTTCACCTCATTAGTTTTTCTCATGAAGCATTTTACATTTCTTCCATTTTTTCATTCTTTTTAATTTGTTTGATTGATTCATGATGTCTTATAGTGTCATTAGTTTCCACTTGATCAAATTCTAACTTTTAAGGTACTGTTTTCCTCAATTAGTTTTTGTACTTTCTCTTCTATTTAGCCAATTGTACTCTTTAAAGAGTTGTTTTCTTTGGTGGATTTTTATATCTCCTTTTTCATTTGACCAGTTCTACTTTTTAAGCAGTTTTCCAAACCATTGTGTCTTTTTTCAAAATTCTCTTGTGTCACTCTCATTTCTTTTTCCAATTTTTCTACTACCTCTCTTTTATATGATTTTGAAGCTTCTTTTTGAGCTCTTCCGTGAATTCTTTCTGGGCTTGAGACCACCTCCTGTTTTTCTTTGGGGTTTTACCTATAGGTGTTTTGACATTGCTGTGCTTTTCTGAGTTAATGTCTTGTTCTTCCCTGTCACCACAATAATTTCCTATGGTCACTTTTTTTTTTGTTTTTGCTCATCTTCCCCCCCCCCCCCTTTTCCTTTTCTTTTAAGTTTGATCTCTACTCCCAGGATGAAAGAGGCTCTGTCTCAAGCTTCTTGTGCCAGTTGCTGTCAGGCCCTAGCTATTTACCTGATGCTGCACTGATACTGTGGAGGGGAGTGGAGGTGGCTGGTGCTACTGCAGGCTGTGGGCAACTGGCAGCTTACCTGGTGCTGAACTGGGATCCTAGTATTGGTGTCTGGCATGTGCTGAGGCCAGGTGGTCTTTTTCTGTATTTTCATGGAGCTACACTGAAGCACACAGAGTTCTGGCCCCTCGAGGATGCCTGAATGACCCAGAGCTATACCAGAACACACGATGGTTCTCAGAGAAAGAATCTGTTTGTTCCCCTGGCTATGCTAAGTCAAGTGTGTGGGGGGCGGGGTGGGAGTGTTGGTGTTTGCCTGCTCCACCACACTGAGGCTTAAGATCTCCCACTGATTTGCTGAGGTGAGGTTTGCTACTGGATTGCAGGATACGTCCTGTCCTGGAATGCACTCCCCTTTTACCCAAGGGAGATGGACCTATCTTTATGATCCTCCAAGTCTCTCGGGCTAACAGACCACTCCAACCCATCTTTTTGCTGACTCTGCTCTTCCAGGATTTGTTCTGGGATGCTATTTTGTGGTTGTTTGGTTGTTTGGAGGTGAATATGGGACAGCTACAGCAATTTACTGTTTATTCCTCCATCTTGGCTCCTGAAAGTGTAGGAGAGCCTTTACCCAACTCTTACCTGTGTATCCAAGAAGCTGTAGCATTCTCAGAGGCCAAAAACCATTTCCACAGACAGGCTAAACAAAGAAGACAGTAACTAATTGGCCTCAAACTTGTTGGTGAGGTTAGAAGATGTCTACCCCAAGCGTGTGAAGACTTTCCCCACTGGAATGGATACATGGAAACAATTTGTTTCAACACCATGAAAGTTGCTGAAGCAGGCATTGTGAAGTGCTTAGAGCTCAGGCAGGCATCAAAGACGCAAAGGTCATCCACTGCATTCTAGGCCATTGCTAGTCTTCCTGACTTTTATCTTGCTACAAGACTTTCATGACTCTGGAAGTGAGAGTGAGGCTGATGACTTTGTACAACTCTGCCTCAATTAAATCCAATTCATAAACAAGTCAAGCCATCACCCCCAGATGTTGCTGGTCCCTTTAAATAATAAAGAATGAACAATAACAGCACATAATAAGTAGTTAATAAATAAGTACTGATTGAATGAAAAGTCACTTTTCCAAGATATACTACGTCCTTAGAACTGAAAGTATGGGTGTGTATTGAGACACTGATGGTGAGTTCTGCGAGATTTCTTTGAATTAAAGGGGAATCTCAGGACTGAAGAAGTTAAAGTATTCTAATTTTCAAAAAGGGAAAAAAGAAAAGAATTAGTTCAAATCACTTAACCTCTGCCTCAGTTTTCTCTACTATAAAGTGAGGGTAATAATAGCACCTACCTCTCCTGGCTATCATACAGATCTTTAAGGGAAACTGAGGAGATCCTCCCCTGCCCCTCGTGTGACCACCTCATGACCTGACATAAAGAATATAAATTGGAGTTAACATGCATGGCCAAGGGTACCAAGGAGATGGAACATTAAGTAACAAACAATGTTACCCAGGAAACCAGTTGTTATCTCAAGGAATGTTTTTCTTGAGAAGGAAACCAATTCTTCTCTCAAGGAACATTTTTCTTGAGAAAAGTGTGTATCTGTCCAAGGACCTGATCCCTCCTTGGAGATTTACACAACAAACAGGTATTTGGGGCTCTGATCAAGCTCCAACCTTCGTTAAAATGTGTGCATGTCCCAGACCTGAGCTCACCAAGGATATATACACAAAACAAAATACTAAGATTGTTTTTCCCTGGTTTACATAGATATAAAAGGTGTTACTTGAAAGGGGATTTTTTGGATTACTTGATTGATGCCGGAGATAGGGACACTGAGTCTCTGTTTTCAGAGATGGATCGTGTAGATGGCCTTTGATTTGAGTTGGAGTGGGATGCCACTCCCTTGCCTCCCTGACTAGACCTCTTGACCATTTTCAGTCTCCCTGGTCATGTAGGTATTTGAGCTCACTTGGTTAGTGAGTGTGTATCCTTTCTTTTCTTATTTTCCCTTTTCTTGATTTTGATTATTACTTATTGTATTGAATGTTATTCTCATCTTTATTTGTTTGTGTTGTCTTAATCATTATTAATCATTATAAAATAAATGTGATAATTTGCTAAGTTTATATTGAGTGTGTATCATTATAACTTGAGATCCAAACCTAAAGTGAAAGTACTGCGCAGTTCGTAATCCTTTTGATTACAAGATCAAATGAAAATATTTATAAAGCAGTTAGTACAGCACCTGGCAAATAGTAGGATCTTAATAAATGCTTCTTTCCTCTTAGAAAGAGCCAGGAAATTAATTTTAATTCTTTGCAAAATAGTAAAACATATTAAATGGATGATTAATGATTATTTAGGAAATAAGCTAATGACCACGATGAACTAGAATGACTTCAATTCAATGCAACAGCCTTTTATTCACTGCCTATTATAATCAAAGACCTATGCTATGTGCAAGAAACATAAAATCTGAAGCAAAGCATTCCTTGCCCACAAGGACCTCTTTCTTTTTTTTCTGGTGGGAAGATAGCATATACACAGACATGTAAATGTAAAATACAGTCCTGCTATATAGATGTCCTCAAAAATATCTTTCTATGCAGAATTTCATACAAATGGTGTCAGGAGCACACATTAAAAAATTCTGTCAATTACACACATTAAAAATAATATAGGAACCTAATAAAAATAGCAACATAGTTTTATATAGGTTGAATGGTTAAGAAATACATAAAATCTACAAAAAATAGAGCCAGAGTTTTCATTTTTCAGTCTTGAGGTTCAACTCGGCCAAGATTCCCTCTTTCCCCCTCAAGGCTGTCAAAGTCACCAGTTAAGACTATTAGGCCCTATGGCCCAAAGTCCATGGTAAAGCCAAAAGAAGGGACAAGTAGAAACCTGACATCCTCTGCCCACAGCTCCTACTGCACAAGAAGATACATGATAAATACCACACCTTACCTTGGAAAAAGACTTAAAGTTTGTTTTTGGAAGTGGGCATCAGAAGGGTTACAAATTGTGGGCCATTTGACATGGTGCAGTTTTCTGCTTAAGAAATCTCTCATAAGCCAACATAATATTTGAGGCAAGCTCAAAATATCCCCTAATATATCAATCACATTGGAACAAACTAGTGTTTTGAAAACAAGTGTTACAGCACAACTGACTGTACATACAAATTAATTCAAGTAAAAGAGAGTTGAAACATCTGAGATTTTCAGGAAAATTTCCTTTAGGAGGGAAAACTTAAGCTATATTTAGAGAGAATCTGGGGATTCTAAGAAGTAGAAGGGAGGAGAAAGGGTATTTGGAGTTGAGAGATAACTGTGCAAAGGCAAGAATGTGGATGTTGGGTTATTTTACAGAGATAATACCTAGTAGTCCAGTTAGAATAGAAGTAGAAAGTAAGGTAATAATGTGTAACTGCTTTTAAAAGTTAAGTTGCAGTAAGATGGTGGGGAGTTTTAAACACTAAATTGAAGATATAGCAAGTACGGTAGCTTAAGTCACAATAAATAATCTTCTTCTTCTTCTTCCTCCCTCTCTTCCTCCTCCATCCCTCCCTTCCTTCTTTTCTTGCTCTTTCTTTCTTTCTTTCTTTCTTTCTTTCTTTCTTTCTTTCTTTCTTTCTTTCTTTCTTCCTCTCTTTATTTTCCCTGTCTATAAAGATCAGAGGAATTCCATACATGACATTCGTTTAGATTTTAGTTGTGCATCTCGTAAAACATTTCATTATGTTCATGTAAAAATAAAGAGCTGTTACCTTGTTGCGAACATATTTAGTTGAATTCAGAATTGTTTATATGCCAGGATCCAAAGAGTAGTGATTAACGTCCAATGTTGGATTGAAATGAAGTCTCTAATGAAGTGTCCATTTATGTATGGTTGGATCAGTTCACAACTCCACCAACAATGTATTAGTGTTCCAATTTTCCCACATCCTCTCTAATATTTATCATTTTCCTGTTTTGTCATGTTAGCCAATCTGATAGGTATGATGTAGTACTTCAGAGTTGTTTTGGTTTGCATTTCTCTAATCAATAGGGATTTAGAACATTTTTCATATTACTGAGGATCACTTTAATTTCTTCATCTGAAAACTTCCTGTTCATATCCTTTCAACATTTCTCAATTGGGGAATGACTTGTATTCTTATAAATTTGACTTTGTTCTCTATATATTTTAGAAGTGAGGCCCTTACCAGAGACACTGGCTGTAAAAATTCTTTCCCAGTTTTCTGGTTCCCTCCTAATCTTGGTTACATTGGCTTTGTTTGTGCAAAACTTTTCAATTTAATGTAACCAATATTGTCCATTTTGCATTTCATAATGTTCTCTATCTCTTGTTTAGTTATAAATTCTTCTGTTCTCCATACATCTGGCAGGTAAACTATTCCTTGCTCTCCCAGCTTGCTTATAATATCAGCCTTTATATCTATACAGTGTGCCCATTTTGACTTTATTTTGGTATAGGGTATAAGATTTTAGTCTATGTCTAGTTTATGCCATACTCTTTTTCAGTTTTTCTAGAAGATTTTGTCAAATAATAAGGTCTTATCCAAGAAGCTGGTGTCTTTGGGTTTCTCACACAGTATATTATTATAGTCATTGACTACTGTGTCTTGTATATCTAGCCTATTCCACTGATCCACCAATCCGTTTCTCTTCTTTAACGTTTAAAAATTGACATAGTTAAAGGCATAGTTGAGAATGCATCAAATTTGCAAATGAAACAACACTGAGAATGATAATTAATATACATGAGAAAGTCAAGATAATAGAATGAAGAAATATTGAAGAGTGGAAAGTTGGTTCTGGCATCAGAGAAAGTTGAATTCTGACACTCTTTTGTTGTTGTTGTTGTTGTGAGAGTGAGACTGTTGCTGTGAGTCTGTGAGACTCTGGATCAATAATTTCATTTCTTTGCATTTCTGTTTCTCTCTATATAAAATAAAGGCAGGTGGGCTAAGCTTTTTTAGGCTCCATATAACACCATTGATTTATTTTGAGCTTGTGGATCATTAAGATCCCATTATCTTTTTCAGAAAAATGTCTATTAAGTCTCTTTCAAGTTGTACGTGTAAAGGTGAATTTGTATACAAAGTAAGACTTTAAATTCACTAGTTTTTAACATCTTAACTCTACATTTTGTTCAGTCTTCTTAGGATCATAGATCTTCAGCTGTAAGATGTCTGAGAAGACAGATGCTAGCCAAGAAAATGTATGCAATCTTAGGCTAAATTTATACACATACACACACAAGTATATGCATATATGTGAGTATATATATGTATGTTTACATATGTGTATGTGTGTGTATATATGTATATAAACATACACACACACAGAAAGAGAGAATATAAAATATGAGAAGTCTTTTAATGTAATATATACATATATATATATATGTATGTATGGATGGAGGGGTAATAATTTTGGAACTGATATTCCCATTGTTTTCAACTGGTCACAATATGTCTGTTACTGTGTTTACTTTTGAGGACCACGTTTTAGGAAAGACATTGATTAACTACAGGAGTTGTCTGAGAAGAACAAAGTGGAAGAGAATTGAAATTGTTCTATATAAGCATTACTTGAAGGTTCTATTTATATTTACCCTGGGAAAAAGAAGACATAGTGGTAACAAGACAGCTAACTTTGTAGATTTTACAGTCAGTCATGTGCTTGTGTGATTAGATTTATTCTTCATCTTAGAGTGTAGAATTAGGAGCAAAAGATAGAAGCTACAAAGAGGCAACTGTAGACTTACTGTAAAATGAAAACTTCCAAAAATTTGAATTATCCACAAGTCGAATGGGAGCTTTTTTTTTCTTTTTATGTAGTAGGATTTCCTTCACTTGAAGCCTTTAAGAAAAGCCTAGCTGGACTTATGAGAAAGGTTTTAGAGAATATTCCTGCCTGTGTACTAGCAGAACAAGATAATTTCTTAGGTCCCAAATAATTCTGAGATTGTGATTTTGTTTGGACATCTTCATTGCCCTTATCACATTATACTTTTTATTATACTCATCTGGGTCCATACCTGCTTAGGAAGCAAGACTATTATCTTCTTGAAGGCAGGAACCTTTATTTTTCCATTGCATTTGAATTCCTCTAAACCTTGCACTGTACCTTGTACATAATAGATGCTTAATAAATATTTGTTGAATTAAACAGAAAATGAACACATCATGTAGAAGAATTTGAAAACATGATTCATTTGTTCAATAATCAGCAATATAAGTCAACTTGTGTGCTTAACTCCTTTTTTTTTTCTTAGAATGTCTCTGGTATGTTTCAAAATTTCTGAAATTGTCAGGTTGCTGCTTAAATTGTCCTTTCTTCTCTGGTCACCAGACAGAGACTGTTGTGCTTAGTCACATTAAATCACTATGTTTTATTCAAATCTTTCAGACTCTTTCATTTAACTGTATTACATGTTTATTTCTTTCTCTAGTGCCCCACTGCATGAAAATTAGAGGTGTCCACAATGAAAGTCTCATCTTGATGATAACAGTTCTATTACGTCTTCCCCATAGTATCTTTTCAAAATATTATATATACAAGTGATTGTCTTAACATAAAGAACAGTTGCAGTAAAATTGTCCTCTTGGTATGACTCATAAAGACCATTAAATTATCTCCTACAACCATAGTTAGTGTTCAAGAATACTTTGACATTGGGAAACCTCTCTTGGCAATTACTACAGAACAATCTAAAAATATATACAGGAAATATAATATTTTAGAAAATAGTTTTTATGTTATTAATTTTGAAAATAAGTAAACTAAACTAAAATTCATATATTAAATCTACATTAACTATAATAATAGTTAAGTTTATTTTATATTGAATAAACATCACTTGATTGAATTAGTAGTGTCATATTTGCTTAATACAATTTTTCAGAGACTCAGAGCCACGAGTCTTTATCATGTTCTCAGGAATATTCACATTGAAGTGCAATTGAGTAGTTTCTTTAATTAAAAGCAAATACACATGAAAGAGGTAACTTTATATCAAGATAATTATTTAAAATTTAAAAAAAATAAAAAGTGAAATGTCATTAATCATCAAAACTTCATTTCCTGCTAGTTGTAGTACTAATTGTAAGATAACTTATTGAAGATATTTTTTCTGGAAATCTCATGAAGTATTTCTAATTTGTTCTCTGCCATTTGGTGTTAAAAAGCCAAATGAATAAGATAGGTTCTTTGAAGAACCATTCATTTTGTTGGGCATTATAAACTCATGACATTAGATCTAAGTGCTTATACAAGTGATATACCATTTCAAAGAAGAAACATGATAAATTGGATAAGTGAGTGATCATTTGATATTGATTAAAATATTTAATGGAAAAGTGATAATGAATGATATAAAATATACTTTGAATGTTGTAAACATTTAATTGATTTTTAAAAAGAAAAATGAAAAGGTAAAAGGTAGATCTCTGAGAAAATGTGAGAAATGCTAGCAGAGGAAGGGTGGAGCCATCACGGTGGAGATAAAGAAGGAACACAATGGAGCTCTCCAAAATTCATCTCCAAACAATATCAAATAATACATCAAGATGAATTCTGGGGTGGCAGAACCCCCCAAAAGACAAGGTGAAACATTTTTTTAGCCCAAGATAACTTAGAAGATCAGCAGGAGAGGTCTGTCAAATGTGGGTGAGAGTAGAGCACAGTCCAGCACAGATAACAACCCAGCAAGCCAGTAGGAGGCTTTAGGTAAAATGGAATCAGCAGCAATGCCTTCTAGAGCTCTCAGTCCACAGATGGTAAGGGGTTAGAATTTACAGGGGTCTCTGCTGGCCCTGGGTGCAGTACTCTTTTACATTGCCTAAATGTGGGTCACAGTTTTGAGTTACAATCCTAAGATGAAGAGGAGCACTAACAAACCAGAGCTTGTATCTGGAGGGCAACAGGGACCCTTATCATGGTTCCAGAGTGGAAAAGAGTGCTTGCCAGAGCATAGGCCAGTAGAGTAATAAATACATCTATTCTTAGGTCATACCACCTTGGAAGAAGTGAAAACTTACAGACCTCCAGGACTAGCTCTAAAAAGAGCTGAACAAAAAAACCTAAAGTTTGGGAGAGTACCCCCTCCACCATAGGAGCAGAGCCCATCTTTATATAGGCTGGGAAATTGAGCAAATAACCACAAAAAATAACCTGACCATAGAAAGTTACAGAAGACAAAAAAGTCAAAACTGCTACATCCAAAGCATCAAAAAAAATATATATATAAATTGGTCTCAGGCCCACAAAGAATTCCTGGAAAGCTCCAAAAAGAGGTTAAAAATCAAATAAGAGAGTTAAAGGAAAATTTGGGAAAAGAAATGAGAGAGATATAAAAAAAATTATGGGAAAAAAAGACAACAGCTTGGTAAACAAGGCACAAAAAATATTGAAGAAAATAATACCTCAAAAACATAATAGACCAAATAGCCAAAGAGGCACAAAAATCCGCTAAGGATAAGAGCACCTTAAAAACCAGAACTAGTGAAATGGAAAAAAATATAAACAAATTCACTTAACAAAAGAAAACCTTAAAAAGCATAATTGACCACATGAAAAAAGATGTACAAAAAATTCACTGAAGAACTCCTTAAAAGGGGACATCAGGACAAATGAAAAAGGTGGTACAAAAACTCAATGAAGAAAATAATTCCTTCAAAATTAGAATTGGGAAAGTGGAAGCTGAGTCATCAAGAAACAATAAAACAAATGAAAAAAACACATTAAATATCTCATTGGAAAAACAACTGACCTGGAAAATCAATACAGGAGAGATAATTTAAGAATTATTGGACTACTTGAAAACCATGATCAATAAAAAAGAGCCCAGATATCATCTTTCATGGAATTATCAAGGAAAACTGTCCTGATATTCTAGAGCCAGAGGGTAAAATATCTTTGAAAAGAATCCAACAATTATCTCCTGAAAGAGATCCCTAAGTGAAACTCTCAGGATTATTATGGCAAAATTCCAGCGCTCCCAGGTCAAGGAGAAAATATTGCAAGCAGAAAGAAAGAAACAATTCACATATCCTGAAACCACAGTCAGAATAACACAAGATTTAGCAGTTTCTACATTAAAGGATCAGAGGGCTTGGAATATGATATTCCAAAAGACAAAACGCCTATTCATCCAAACTGAGTATAATCTTTGAGGAAAAATGCAAATTTAATAAAATAGGGGACTTTCAAGCAATCCCTATGAAAAAACTAGAGCTGAGTAGAAAATTTGACTTTCAAATACAACACTCAAGAGGAACATAAAAAGGTAAACAGGAAAAAGAAATCATAAGGAATTCAATAAGGTTAAATTGTTTACATTCCTACATGGGCTGATAGCACTTGTAATGCCTGAGAACTTTCTCATTATTAGGACAGTTAGAAGGAGCATACATAGACAGAGGGCACAGGTGTGAGTTGAATATGTTGGCTTGATATATCAAAAAATAAAATTGGAAATTGGAAAAAAAGGAATGCAGTAGAACGAGGAAGGAAGAAATAGAATGGGGTACATAAAAATGCACAAGAGCACCTCTACAGGGGAGGCTAGTATGAGGGAAGTCAGAGGAAGTGCTTAAACCTTACTCTTATTACATTTGATTTAAAGAGGGAATAGCATGCACTCTCAGTTTGTTATAGAAATCTTTCTTACCCTGAAGGAAAGTAGGAGGGGAAGGGGAATAAAGAACTAGGGAGGAGCAGATAGAATTAGGGTAGGTGGTGTTCAGATGAAAAAAACTTTTTTAGGATGGACAGGATGAAAGGAAAGAGAGTAAGGTAAATGGGGATAGAATAAGGTGGAGGGAAATACATAGTAATCATAATTTTAAAAAATGACAGCAAGCTTCTGTGATAAAGGATTCATTTCTAAATATATAGAGGACTGAGTCAAATTTATAAAAATAAGAGCCATTCCTCAATTGATATATGGTCAAAGGATATGAATAAGCAATTTTCAGATGAAGAAATCAAAGCTTCCTATAATCATATGAAAAAAATGTTCTAAGTGAATATTTATTAGAGAAATGAAAAATAAAATATCTCTGAGGTATTGCCCTACACTTATCTGGTTGGTTAATTTAACAGAAAAAGAAAATGACAAATGTTAGAGGAAACATGGGAAAATTGAGACACTAACTCATTGTTGGTAGACCTGTGAACTGATCCTACCATTTTGCAGAACAATTTGGAATTATGCCCAAAAGGGTATAATATTGTGCATATTCTTTGACCCAGCAATATCACCATTAGGTCTGTATCCCAAAGAGATCAAAGAAAAGAGGAAAGGACCTATTTGTACAAATTTATTAATAGCACCTTTTTTGTGGTGGCCAAGAATTTGAAATTGAGGGTATGTCCATCAATTGGGGGAATGACTGAACAAATTGTGATATATCATTGTGATGGAATACTTTTGAACTATAAGAGATAATGAGCAGGACGTTCTCAGTAAAACCTGGAAAGACTTAACATAAACAGATACAGAGTGAAATAAACAGAACCAGGGGAACAGTGTGCACATTAACCGCAATATTGTGCAATGACCAACTACAAATGATTTAGCTCTTCTCAGCAATGCAATGATCCAAAACAAATCCTGAGGAACTTGTGATGAAAAATGTTATCCATCTCCATAGAAAGAACTGATGGAGTCTGAATGCAGATAAAAACATACATTTTTTAAAAACTTCCTCTCTCTTGTTTCTTTTTTTTTTTATTTTTAGGCGGTTGGGGTTAAGTGACTTACCCAGGGTCACACAGCTAGTAAGTGTCAAGTGTTTGGTTTGAGACCAGATTTGAACTCTGGTCCTCCTGACTCTAGGGCCGGTGCTCTATCCACTGCACCACCTAGCTGCCCCTCTTGCTTTCTTTTTCTGCATTTTCTTTTATAATATGACTAATGTGAAAATATGTTTTGCATGATTATAAATGTATAATTTTTTTTCTTCTCAATGAGGGGGGGAATACAGAGGTCTGGAAATAATTTAGACCTCAAAAATTTTAAATCAAATGTTATTTTTTTACATGAAATTCATAAAAACTTTAAATGAATATATAAATAAATGGTAGCAGTTTTTTTGGGGGGGTGTATAAAGTCAATACTTATTCAGTGCACATTTATGAATCCCTTTTTTTGCACAGCAGAAGATGAACAGCAAAGAAACTGAATTAAGAAATGATGAGTCTCTAGCCTGAAATTGAAAAAAAAAATTTTGAAATAAATAGCAGAAAAAATCCTGTAAAGAGATAATTTTGATTGGTCAATAGATTATAAGCATGTTAAGTATTATTTCTATCAGTAACTATGTATTTTATGATCTTTGCAGTTAACATGGAGGGTCAGCCCTACAAGAAGGTGAAATATTCATGCTTAAACTTATTGAAGGAATTTTGATTATGCCAAGAAGTTCTTGAAGTTTTAAAAAAAAAAAAGGATCCTCTATTGATAATCTAAATTTGTAATTCTGATTTACCTGTAAGCTGTGCCTTCAAAGTCCAAGTTAAAAGGAACAGTTTATCTGGAATAGGCAACATAAGTCATTAGTAGCTATTAGCAACTTTCCTCAAACTCCTTTATCAATGTCTTAGCTGGTCAGGATTTTAAAGGAATTAGAGAAAAGATAGATTATTTGACTCTACTGTATTTAGAACCAGAAGTCCTAGCTTTGAATTCTCATTTCAGAACTTTTTAGCAATATGAACTTGAGCAAATCATTTACCTTTACTGATCCTCAGTTTCTTTATTTGTAAAATGGGGATAATAAAACCCTAACCACCTCACAAAGTTGTATAGAAGAACAACAATAATGATAATGATTGAGAGAATTTATGTAAGTTTGAGGTTTGCAAAGTGATATAAAATATTAACTTTTTCCTCCTAACAATCCTGAGAGATAGATGTTATTATTATCCTTGTGAGGAAACTGAGGCAGAAAGAGGTTATGTGATTTGCCCTAGGTCACACAACTAGCAAGTTTTTGAAGCTGACTTTGCTTTTAGGTCTTCCTGAGTCTAGGTCCAGTGCTCTGCCTGTACTGTTACCTGGCTGCCTCAAATTAGAAAATGAGTGAAAATTAATTTTCATCTGTAAAGGCATAAGGACATACAAATTACAATCTTTTCATTAGGTATTCAAGAAATGATAATAAGCTTACACTTAAGAGATTGCTTTAAGTTTTTCAAACTACTGAAGCAACTTCCCTCCCCCAGGATATGTAGTGGGAGAAGGATGAGGTCCTAATCAGTAGTGTAATGGTGTGGACATGGGAAAAGAAGGACACAGATTGAAGACTGGAGAGGAAAAAAAAAACTACTCCATTTTGGCTGTCAATGAGCCTTTAGTATTTGCTATAGCTATTTATTCCATCACCAAAATATGACTTTATTCTAAACAAACACATAGGTGAGGAGAATCTGAAGCAATGTGGTATATAGGAAAGAACACTAGAAAGGAAATATTGATTTACCATTGACTATTTCTCCTCTCATGATCCCAGGAGCAAGGAGAGGTATCTCATTGATTCTGAAGTGATAGGGAATTTCTCACTCATTTATCTTGGAAGGGTTGTATTGGACACTCCTTCCTTTTTAGCAGATCTCCCACACCAGATGATGAAATAATGAAAGGACTAGTACCTAAAGACAAGATGAAATAGTTTGTGAAATAGATTATAAAGATGTGTTTATACAGTTAAATCCTTAGGTACCACAGAAACCTTTGTTGATCTTAATTTAAGATTCTTGTTATGTAACACTTATGAAGCTGATAGAGAAAATATTACTATCCTTTATATACTGGTGAGTAAAATGGGGTCTGGTTGATCACGTGGTTATCTGAGTTCACATGAGTAGTAAGCTTGAAATGATATTGTAATTTGGTCCCCCAAATTCCAGTAAAAGTATATTATTCTTAATGCCATACCAAATGTTTTATTCTGCCCACATTATTTGTATAGAAAGTGGAACTGAAGAAGAGGTTTGGAATGCCAATGGCCTCCTCTTGTGTGGCAAAATGTCGCTGATTCTATTCCAGCTGAGATTTACAAGGCAGGGAGTCCACTGCTCATACAAAAGCTGACTGCAATCTTCCAGGTTATATGGCAAGAGGGGATTAACTCCAGGAGTTCAAGGAGGTCTTCAATGTCCATCTCTATAAAGGGAAACAAAATAGGTTCTACTGTGACAATCACGGGGAGGGAGGATGGTTTGAAGGGGAGAAGTTTCTCTCTAAGTCATTGCTAGCAAGATTCTTGCCAGAGTCTTCCTTAACAGGTTATTCCTTCACCTGGGATATGGTCATCTACCCTAAAGACAATGCGTCTTCAGAGACGGCCAAGGAATGGTGGATATAGTATTTGCTACCTGAACACTCTAGGCGAATTGCCCAGAGCAGAACAGAGGTCTGGACAGAACATTCTTTGATCTGACGAAGGCCTGTCATACTTTTCATCAGAGGGCTTGTGGAAATCATGGCAAAATTTGGTTGCAGAGAGAAGTTCATCAGTATTTACTACAGTTTCATGATAGCATGGTTGCACAGTATCTAAATAATGGTCAGTGCTCTCACAGCTCCCTAGTTACCAGTGGAGTGAAACAGGGCTGTATGCTTGCTCCCATGCTTTTTAGCATTACGTTTTCAGGAGTGTTGCCAGATGCCCTTAATGAGGACAAAAATGGCATCAAGGGCAGCAAACATTGATGGTAAATTATTTAACTTGAAAAAGCTACAAGCCAAGCTTAAGTGGAGGGATAGTTGGTGTTCAACTTTTTCCTCAAAGATAATTGTGCACTCAATGCAGCCTCTGAAGCTAAGATGTAACAGAATATGGCTCAATTCTCTGCTACTTGTATTAATTTTGACCTGAAAACATCAAGAAAACAGATTCTTGACCTGGCTATCACTGAATTATCCATACGTGGAACCATTGGTTACAAAAATGGAGACATTTTGAATGCTGTGGATAAGTTTACTTACAGCATATTTAAAACATAGTATTTTATTTTTCCCTAGTTACATGTAAAAATAATTTTTAACATTTGTTTTTTTTAAAACTTTGAGTACCAAATTTTCTCCCTTCCTCCTCTCCCACCCCCTCATTGAGAAGGCAAGCAATTCAATATAGGCTATGCATGTGAAGTCATGCAAAACATTTCCATATTAGTCATAGTTGTGAAAAAAAAAACATAGACCCTCCCCTTAAAAAACTCTCAAGAAAAATAAAGAAAGTAAAAACAAGTATGTTTCAATTTGTATTCAGATATCATCAGTTCTTTCTCCAGGAACGGACAGAATTTTTTCCACACAAGTCCTTCAGAACTGTCTTGGATCATTGTATTACTGAGAATAGCTAAGTTATTCACAGCGGATCATCTTACAATATTACTGTTACTTTGTACACAGTGCATTTCACTTTGCATTAACTCACGTAAGTGTTTCCAGGTTTTTGTGAGAGCATCCGGCTCATCATTTCTTATACCATAATGGTATTCCATCATAATCACATGCAACAAATTTTTCAGCCATTCCCCAATTGATGGACATCCCTTCAATTTCCAATTATTTCCCACCAGAAAAGAGGTACTATAAGTACTTTTGTACATATATGTCCTTTTTGGATTATTTTTATCTCTTTTATTTTTATTTTATTTTATTGTATTTTATTTTTGGCACCCTGGAGGGAAGGGGCTGACAAAGACGGATATGAAGAAGTAGTAAGTAGTGGTTATGGAATGGAACCACATCTGATGAGACCAACCAGCTTGTAATTCTGAATAGCTGGTATTTTGAGCAGAGTTATAGAACAATGGACTATCACACAATTTACAGAAACAAAAGTAATGTTGAGTTCATTGATTTAATTGATGGTTGGAGGCTAGATATGCTTGAGAGCAAAGGAATGGAGTTTTGCACCAGAACTGGACCTCAGCAGCCACTCAGTCAAACTGATACCTAAAAAGCAGGAGTTCTTAACCTTTTTTATGTCATGGACGCCTTTGGAAGTCTGATGAAGCCTATGAGCTCCTTCTTAGAAAAATGTTTTTAAATGCATAAAATAAAATACATCAGGTTAGAAAAGAAATCAATAATATTGAAATACATTTATAAAAATATGTTTTTAAAAATACATTTACAAGTCCCAGGTAGAGAAATGCTGCATAAAGGAGCTTCCAACACAGCATACCTGACAAGTGATTATTCAGACTTTGCTTGAAGACCTCCAATGAGTCTCCCATGGCCATACATTGCAGGGACAGATAGCTCTCATTCTTAGGAAATATTGTCTTATTTTTAAAACTTTGGTTCCAAATTTTCTCCCTTCCTCCCTCCCCACCAACCCTCATTGATAAGACAAGCAACTAAATATAGGTTATATATGTGTAGTTATGCAAAACACTTCCATAGTAGACATGCTGTGAAAAACTAACTCTATTTCCCTTAATCTTATCCCACCCCTCCATTTATTCTATTCTTTCTTTTCACTCTGACCCTCCTCAGAAGTACTTGCTTCTAATTACCGCCTTTCCCAATCTGCCCTCCTCTCTGTCATCCCCCTACTCTCTTGTCCTCTTCCCCCCCCTATTTTCCTGTAGGGTAAGACAAATTTCTATACCCAATTGAGTGTGTATGTTATTCCCTCCTTAAGTCAAATTCTATGAGAATAAGATTCACTCATTCCCTCTCACCTTCCCCTTTTTTCCCCTCCACTGTAAGAGCCTTTTCTGGTTTTTTTTTGTGAAATAATTTACCCCTTTCTACCTGTCCCTTTCTCCTTCTCCTAGTATAATCTTCTCTCACTCCTTAATTTTATTCTCCAAATATGACCTCTTCATCTTCAACTCACTCTGTGCCCTCTATCTATCTATCCATCTATCTATCTATCTATCTATCTATCTATCTATCTATCTATCTATCTATGTACACACATATAATTTTTTCCCTCCAACTCACCTAATACTGACAAAGGTCTCATGAGTTACAAATATCATCTTTCCATGCAGGAATGTAAACAGTTCAACCATAATAAGTCTCTTATAATTTTATCTTTCCTGTTTACCTCTTCATGTTCCACTTAAGTCTTGTATTTGAAAATCAGATTTTTGATTCAGCTCTAGTCTTTTCATCAAGAATGCCTGAAAGTCCTCTATTTCACTGAATGACCATTTTTTCCCCTGCAGAATTATACTCAGTTTTGCTGGGTAGGTGATTCTTGGTTGTAATCCTGTCTCTTTTGCCCTCTGGAATATTATATTCCATGCCCTGTGGTCCCTTAATGTAGAAGCAGCTAAATCTTGTGTTATCTTGATTGTGTTTCCACAGTATTTGAATTGTTTCTTTCTGGCTGCTTGTAATATTTTCTCCTTGACCTAGGAACTCTGGAATTTGGCTACAATATTCCTAGGAGTTTTCCTTTGGGGATCTCTTTCAGGTGGTGATCAGTGAATTCTTTCAATTTCTATTTTGCCCTCTGGTTCTAAAATATCAGGGCAGTTTTCCTGT
>NW_020950792.1:10748185-10761552 GCF_900497805.2 Vombatus ursinus | reverse complement strand
TTCCTAGGAGTTTTCCTTTGGGGATCTCTTTCAGGTGGTGATCAGTGAATTCTTTCAATTTCTATTTTGCCCTCTGGTTCTAAAATATCAGGGCAGTTTTCCTGGATAATTTCTTGAAAGATGATGTCTAGGCTCTTTTTTTGATCATGGCTTTCAGATAGTCCAATAATTTTTAAATTCTCTCTCCTGGATCTATTTTCCAGGTCAGTTGTTTTTCCAATGAGATAGTTTACATTGTTTTCTAATTCTTCATTCTTTTGGATTTGTTTTACGGTATCTTGATTTCTCATAAAGTCACTAGCTTCCAATTGCTCTATTCTAATTTTTAAGGAAGTATTTTCTTCAGTAAGCTTTTGGATTTCCTTTTCCATTTGGCCAATTTTGTTCTTTAGGGCATTCTTCTCCTCATTGGCTTTTTGGACCTCTTTTTCCATTTGGGTTAGGCTATTTTTACGGCGTTATTTTCTTCAGTATTTTTTTGAATCTCCTTTAGCAAGCTGTTGACTTGTTTTGTATGATTTTCTTGCATCACTCTCAGTTTCTCCTCTACTTATCTTACTTGCTTCTCAAAATCCCTCTTGAGCTCTTGCAAGGCCTGGGACTGATTCATATTCTTCTTGGAGGCTTTGGATGTAGGAACTTTGGCTTTGTTGTCTTTTTCTGGTTGTATGTTTTGATCTTCTTTGTCTCCAAAGTAAGATAATATAGTGTGATTCTTTTTCCGCTGCTTATTCATGATCCCAGCCAATTACTTGAGTTTTAAACTCTTTCTTAAGGTAAAAGTCTTTTTCCAATGTGGAGAATGTACTGTCTCAATCTTCAGGGGTTTGTACAGCAGTTTTCAGAGATACTTCTAGGGACCTGAAAATTTTCAATTCTTCCAAGGTGTTATGATAAGGGGCGAGGTGTTGTCTGTCCACCACCATAAGAAGCTTCACCACACCAACATTCCTCCTTGTCCTAGGACTGCCCCTCAGAACTGTGACCCAGATCCAAGCACTTCTAAGTTGTCTTTGGCATTCCTGGGTTGAGAAATCTGGAAACCACCACAGCTGCCCGTGATTCAGTTTTCTGAGGCCTGCTCCGTAGTCACTGCACCCACACCAAACTATGCTCTTCTCCCCGCCCGGCGTGATATACCTTTCCAATCAACCATCCAGGCTGTCTTGGGCTGGAAATTTGTTTCACTCTGTCTTTTGTGGGTTCTGCTGCTTTAAAATTTGTTTAGAGCTATTTTTATAGGTATTTGGAGAGATTTGGGGGAGAGTTCAAACAAGTCACTGCTTTCCCTCTGCCATCTTGGCTCCACCCCCTTTTTTATCTTTTGGAATATAGACCTAGTAGTGATATTGGTAGGTCAAAGGGCATGCATGGATTTATAGCCCTTTGGGCATAGTTCCAAATTGTTCTGCAGAATGGTTGAATCAATTCACAACTCCACCAACAGTGCATTAATATTTGATTTTTTCCACATCTCCTCCAACATTGGTCATTCTCCTTTTCTGTCCTATTAGCCAATCTAATAGGTATTAGGTAGCACCTCAGAATTGTTTTAATTTGCATTTCTCCAATCAGTAGTGAGTTAAATAATTTTTTCATATTGCTATAGATAGTTTGATTACTTCATCTGCAAATTGTTCATGTCTTTTAATCAATTGTCAATTGGGGAATGGATCTTATTTTTATAAATTTGATTCTGTTCTCCATATCTTTGAGAAATGAGGGATTTATTAGAGGAACTTACTTCATTTTTTTCCTCACAGTTACTATTGATAACTGCATTTACCTCCATACTATTTCCCCTGTTTATTCCATTCTCTCTCTCCTTTCACCCTGTCCTTCCTCAAAAGTGTTTTGCTTTTGATTACCCTTCCCCCGATCTACCATCCCTTCTATCATCCACCACTTTTCTTACCCCTGTCTCCAACTTTTCAGTAGGGTAAGATAAATTTCTATACTCAACTGAGTATGTATGTTATTCCCTCTTTGAACCAATTCTGATGAGAGTAAGGATCACTCACTTCCCTTTACCTTCCCAGTCTTACCTTCTATTGTGAAAACTTTTTCCTTGCCCCCTTTTATGTGAGATAATTTACCCCATCCTAGCTCTCCCTTGCCCTTCATCCCAGTACATTCTTCACTCACCCCTTAACTTTTTTTAAAAGATATCATCCCTTCATACTTAAGTCACCCTGTGCCCTCTGTCTATATATACTTCTTATATATACCTAATAATGAGAAAGTTCTTATGAGTAACAAGTATCATTTATTCCATGTAAGAATTTAAACAATTTAACCTCCTTAAATCCATTATAATTTCCCTTTTCTGTTTACCTTTTTATGCTTCTCTTGAGATTTGCATTTGAAAATCAAATTTTCTCTTCAGCTCTGGTTTTTTGTTCAAGAGTCCTTTAAAGTACCCTATTTCATTAAATATTCATTTTTTCCCCTGAAGGATTATACTCAATTTTTCAGGATAGGTGATTCTTGGTTGTAATCCTAGCTCCTTCACCCTATGGAATATCATATTCCAAGCCCTCTGATCCTTTAATGTAGAAGGTTGTGTTATCATGAATGTAGCTCTATTAAACTTGGATTGTTTCTTTCTGGCTGCATGCAATATTTTTGCCTTGACCTGGGAGCTCAGAAATGTAGCTATAAAATTCCTGGGAATTTTCATTTTGAGAACTTTTTGAAAAGCTGTTCAGTGGATTATTTTAATTTTTATTTAACCCTCTGGTTCTGGAATATCAGGGCAGTTTTCCTTGATAACTTCTTGGAAGATAATGTCAAGGCTCTTTTTTTGATCATGGCTTTCAGGTAGTCCAATAATCTTTAAATTATCTCTCCTGTACCTATTTTCCAGGTCAGTTGTGTTTCCAGTGAAATATTTCACATTGACTTTTATTTTTTCATTCTATGGATTTTTATGTATTGTTTCTTTATTTCTCATAAAGTCATTAGCTTCCATTTGCTCCACTCTAATTTTTATGGGATTATTTTCTTCAGTGAGCTTTTGGACATCCTTTTCCATTTGGCCAATTCTACTTTTTAAGTCTTTCTTCTCCTCATTGGATTTTTGTGCTTCTTTTACCATTTTGCCTACTCTGTTTTGTTTTTTTATATAATTAATTTATTTTTTAGTTTTCAACATTCACTTCCATAAGATTTTGAGTTTTAAATTTTCTTTCCTTCCCTTTCTTCCCCCTTCACAAGAAAACATACAATCTAACATGGGCTCTACTTATGCATTCATATTAAACATATTTTCCCATTAGTCATGATGTAAAGAAGAATTAGAACTAATGGGAGAAACCACAAGAAAGAAGAAACAAAACAACAAAAGAAAATGAGAGCAAATAGTATGCTTCCATCTGCATTCAGACTCCAAAGTTCTTTTTCTGGATATGGATAGAATTTTCTATCATGAGTCTTTTGGAGTTCTCTTAGATCCTTGCATTGATGAGAAGAACTAAGTCTATCAAAGTCATTCATTACACAATATGACTTTTACTGTGTACATTGTTCTCCTTGTTCTGCTCATTTCACTCAGCATTAATTCATGTAAGTCTTTACAGGTTTTTTGGAAGTCTGCCTGCTCATAATTTCTTATAGCACGATAGTATTCCATTACATTCATATACCACAACTTGTTCAGCCATTCTCCAATTCATTGACATTCCCTAAATTTCCAATTCTTCTCCACTACAAAAAGAGTTACTATAAATATTTTTGTACATGTGGGTCCCTTTCTCATTTTTAGGATCTCTTTGGGTTACAGATATACAAGCGGTATTGTGGGGTCAAAGTGTATGCACAGTCTTATTGCCCATTGGGAATAGCTCCAAATTGCCTTCCAGAATGGTTGGATCAGTTTACAACTACACCAACAATGCATTAATGTTCCAATTTTCCCACATCTCCAACATTTATCATTTTACTGTTTTGTCTTGTTAGCTAATCTGATAGGTGTCATTTGGTACCTCATAGTTATTTTGATTTGCATTTCTCTAACCAATAGTGATTCAGAACATTTTTTCATATGAGTATAGATGTCTTTAATTTCTTCATCTGAAAACTGCCTGTTCATATCCTTTGACCATTTCTCAATTGGGGAATGACTTGTATTCTTATAAATTTGACTCAGTTCTCTATATATTTTAGAAATGAGACCTTTATCAGAGAGATATTGGCTTTAAAAATTGTTTCCCAGCTTTCTGCTTCCCTTCTAATGTTGGTTGCATTGGCTTTGTTTGTGCAAAAACTTTTCAATTTAATGTAATCAAAATCATCCATTTTGAGTTTCATAATGTTTCTATCTCTTGTTTGGTCATAAATTCTTCCCTTGTCCATAGATTTGACAGGTAAACGATTCTTTGCTCCCCTTATTTGCTTATAGTGTGAACCTTTATGTCTAAATTATGTACCCATTTTGACTTTGTCTTGGTATAGGGGATAAGATGTTGGTCTATGCCTACTTTCTGCCACATTATTTGTTTTTAGTTTTCCCAGCAATTTTTGTTAGATAGTGAGATATTATCCCAGAAGGTGGAGTCTTTGGATTTACCAAATAGTAGGTTCCTATAGTCATTGACTACTGTGTCTTGCATACCTAGCTTATTCCCCTGATCTGCCTCTCTATTTCTTAGCCAGTACCGTGTAGTTTTGATGATTGCTGCTTTACAATACAAGTTAAGCTCAGGTACAACTAGGCCACTTTCTCTTTTATTTCTTTGAATTAATTCCCTTGATATTCCAGATCTTTTATTCTTCCAGATGAATTTTTTTATTGTTTTTTTTTCTAGCTCTGTAAAATAATTTATTGGTAGGTTGATTGATATGGCACTGAATAAGTAATTTAATTTAGGGAGAATTGTCATTTTTATTATATTAACTCAGTCCACCAATGAACAACTAATATTTTTCTAATTATTTAGATCTGATTTTATTTGTGTGAAAAGTGTTTTGTAATTGTGCTCATATGGTTCCTGGGTTTATTTTGGCAGATAGACTCCCAAATATCTTATAATGTGTATAGTAACTTTAAATGGAAATTCTCTTTCTATCTCTTGTTGAGCTTTTTTAGTATTATAAAGAAATGCTGATGATTTATGTGGGTTTATTTTATATCCTGCAATTTTGCTAAATTTGTTTATTATTTCAAGTACTTTTTCACTTGATTTTCTAGGATTCTCTACATATACCATCATATCACCTGCAAAGAGTGATTGTTTTGGTTCTTCTTTACCTATTCTAATTCCTTCAATTTATTTTTCTTCTCTTATTGTTAAAGCTAATATTTCTAGCACAATATTGGAAATGCTTCTAGCTTATCCCCATTACATATAATACTTGCTGATGATTTTAGATAGATGCTACCTATCATTTTAAATAAAACTCCACTTATACTTATGCTCTCCAGTGTTTTTAATAGGAATGTGTGTTGTATTCTGTCAAAAGCTTTTTCTGTATCTATTAATATAATCGTATGATGTCTGTTAGCTTTGTTTTTGATATGATAAATTATGCTGATAGTTTTCCTAATAATGAACTAGTCCTGTATTCCTGGTATAAATCCTATCTGGTCATAGTGTATTATCCTTGAGATTCATTGCTGTAATCTCTTTGCTAATATTTCATTTAAAAATTTTATATCCATATTTATTACGGAATTTGATCTATAATTTTCTTTCTTTTCTGTTTGGCTCTTCCCAGTTTAGGTAACAGAACCATATTTGTGTCATAAAAAGAATTTGGTAGAATTCTTTCCTCAGGTATTTTCCCAAATGGTTTATATACTATTGGAGTTAATTGTTCTTTAAGTGTTTGATAGAATTCATTTGTAAATCCATCTGGCCCTGGAGATTTTTTCTTAGGGAGTTCATTGATGGGTTTGTTCAATATCTTGTTCTGAAAAGAGGTTATTTAAGTATTTTATTTCCTCTACTGTTAATCTGGGCAATTTATATTTTTGTAAATATAAATACATTTCACTTAGATTGTCAGATTTATTGAAATACAGTGGGAGAAAAAACTCATAATTATTATTTTAATTTCTTCTTCATTAGTGGTGAATATCACCCTTGTAATTTTTGATACTGGTAATTTGGTTTTCTTCTTCTTTTTAAATCAAATTAATCAAAGGTTTATCTATTTTATTGTTTTCTTTTTTCATAAAACCAGCTCTTAGTTTTATTTATTAGTTCAATAGTTTTCTTAGTTTCAATTTTATTAATCTCTCCCTTGGTTTTCCGAATTCTAATTTGGTATTTAATTGAGGGTTTTAATTTGTTCTTTTTAAAGCTTTTTTAGTTGCATGCCTAATTCATTGAATTTTTCTTTTTCTATTTTATATATGTAAGCATTTAGAGATATACAACTTCCCCTAAGAACCACTTTTGCTCCGTCTCATAAGTATTGGTATGTTATCTCATTACTGTCATTCTCTTGGATGAAGTTACTAATTTTTTTCTATGATTTGTTGTTTAGCCCACTAATTCTTTAGGATTAGATTTATTTAGTTTCAATTAATTTTTAGTCTATCTTTCCATGGCCATTTATTACATGCAAATTTAATTGCATCATGATCTGAAAAGAATGAATTTAGTAGTTATGCCTTTCTGCACTGGGTTGTGAGGTTTTTATGCCCTAATACATAGTCAATTTTTGTGTAGGTACCATGTACCACTCAGAGAAAGGTATATTCTTTTCTATCCCCATTCAATTTTCTCCAGAGGTCAACCATTTCTAACTTTTCTAAAATTCTATTCATCGCCTTAAGTTCTTTCTTGTTTATTTAGTGGTTAGTTTTATCTAGTTCAGAGAGGGGGAGGTTGAGGTCTCCCACTAGTATAGTTTTGCTGTCTATTTCTTCCTGTAACTCCCTTAACTTCTCCTCTAAGGATTTGGATGCTATACCATTTGGTGCATACATGTTTAGCAATGATATTACTTCATTGTCTATAGTACCTTTAAGCAGGATGCAGTTTTCTTCTTTATCTCTTTTAATTAGATCTATTCTTGCTTTTGCTTTTGCTTTTTCTGAGATCAGGATTATTATCACTGCTTTGCTACTCAGCTGAAGCATAATATATTTTGTTCCAGTTTTTTACCTTTACTCTATGTGTATCCCTCTGCTTCAAATGTGTTTCTTATAAACAACATATTGTAGGATTCTGGTTTTAATCCACTCTGTTATAGGCTTCCATTTTATGGGAGAGTTCATCACATTCACATTCACAGTTATGATTGCTATCTGTGTCTTTTTCTCCATCTTAGTTTTCCCCCATTTATGCTTTTTTTTTCTTCTTTATCCCTTTCCCTCCTCACTAGATTTCTGCTTTCAAACATCACCTCCCTCAGGTTGTCCTTGCTTTTATTATCCCTCACTCTTTTCTTCCCCTTTACCCATATTAATTCTTCCCTCCCTTCTATACATACCCTGCCCTTTTTCCCCTTTCCCCTCCTACTGCCTATTGGGTAAGCTAGACTTCTATACCTAACTGATTATGTTAGCTCCTTTTTGAGTGAAGTCCAATGAGAGTAAGGTTCAAACAATTTACTTTTGTCCAACTCCTCATTTCCTCTTCTCCTAGAAAAATCCTCTTTTACCACTTAATTAGTTTTTTTAATCACATCAAAGTCAACTTATACACATGCCCTCTGTCTATGCATACCCATTTTGAATGTCATTATAACGATATAGTTCTCAAGAGTTACAAGTGACATCTTCCCTTGTAGGGATGTAAACAATTTGTCCTTATTAATCACATTTTTTTTTCTTTCCTGTTTACCTTTTTATGCCTCTCTTGAGTCTTGTATATGAAGATCAAATTTTCTGTTAAACATTTTTCTTTTTAACAGGAAGGTTTGGAAGTCCCCTATTTTATTGAGTTACTGTCTCCTCTCCTGAAAGTTTATACTGAGCTTCACTGGGTAGTTGATCCTTGGTTGTAATCCAATCTCTTTTGTCTGATGGAATATTGTGTTCATGCCCTCCAATCTTTTAATGTAGAAGCTATAATGTCCTGTGTAATCCTGCCTAAATAGCTGACTTTCTAATCTAGCATTTTTGTTTTTTCTTCTTTGGCTTTGGATATAGGAGCTTAGTGTGTGTTTTGATCTTCCTTGTCACCATAGTAACTTTCTATGGTCAGATTTTTTTTTCTTTTGTTTGCTCATTTTCTCTGTCTATTACTTGACTCTTAACTCTGTTAAAGTAGAGCTCTACTTCCATGTTAGAGGGTGCACTGTTCTAAGCTTCAGGGTTTTTTTGTAATTGTTTTCTGAGATATTTCTAGGGACATAAAATTTTTCAGGTGTTTCAAGGTGGTATAAATTGGGAAAGTAAATGAAAGATATGCAAAAGAGTCAATAGCTTGGGAAAGGAAGGATGAAAATTGTCTTTAAAAAATAAAATTGGGGACAGCTAGATGGTGCAGTGGATAGAGCTCTGGACTTGGAGTCAGGAGGACCTGAGTTCAAATCCAACCTCACACACTTGACACTTATTACCTGTGTGACCCTGGGCAAGTCACTTAACTTGGTACCTTGGTGCCTTGGTGTTGGTATTCCACCACCATAATTTGCTGAGATGGGGCTTGTCACCGGCTTCCTGGGATGCCTCCCATTATGTACTGCTCCCTGTCCCCCAGAAGGAGCAGGTCTTTTCCTTCTAATTCCCCAAGCTTCTTGGGCTATAAGACTATTGCACCCCATCTTTCTGCTGAGTCAGCTGTTCCAGGGTTTTTCCTGGGCTGATATTTTTCTGGACTTTCAGAGGTCATTAAGGGAGGGTGAGAGTGACTTACTTCTTACTCTGCCATCTTGGCTCCTGGAAGTCCAAAACCTAGTTTGTTATTTAAGGTGTTACTTTCTTCAGTATTTTTTTGTGTCTCCTTTACCAATTTGTTGACCTATTTTTCTTTATTTTCTTGCATTATTCTCATTTATCTTCCCAATTTTTCTTATACCTCTCTTATGTGACTTTCCAAATCTTTTTTGAGCTCTTCCATGGCCTGAGATGAATTTTTTGTTTTTTCTTGGAGGCTTTGGATATAGGAGCTTAGTGTGTGTTTTGATCTTCCTTGTCACCATAGTAACTTTCTATGGTCAGATTTTTTTTTCTTTTGTTTGCTCATTTTCTCTGTCTATTACTTGACTCTTAACTCTGTTAAAGTAGAGCTCTACTTCCATGTTAGAGGGTGCACTGTTCTAAGCTTCAGGGGTTTTTTGTAACTGTTTTCTGAGATATTTCTAGGGACATAAAATTTTTCAGGTGTTTCAAGGTGGTATAATCTAAGGAGAGGTGTGTTTATTACTCTCTTGGCATGTGCTCTGGTCTGTGCAAGACTACAAATATTCTGCCCTGGAAATGTGAGGAGGGTCCCCACTCCACTGTGGCAGGAAACTCTGTTGTGCTAGTGCTCCTCCTTGCCCTGGGACTGCCACAGAGGACTGAACCCAGGACTGGTACCCAGATCTTAGTATGGGTAAAGCAACAGAGTCCTGCCTGAGTGCCAGCAAAGATATCCCTGTGATCTTCTGACAAGCTGTTTGACCCGTTTACCTTCTGTAGGCTGAGAATTCAAGAAGCAGCTGTCATAGCTGTTGATTCAGTGACTCACAAGGCTTGCTTCTGTTTTCTGGAGCAGGGCTATTCTTGTGCAGCTTGTACTTGACTGTGTTCCCCTGTAACCAGGTGTGACAGACCATTTCTGCTGACTTTCTAAGTTGTCTTTGGCTAGAACACTAATTCATCCCATCCTTTTGTGATTTCTGTTGTTCCAAGACTTATTTTATGGCAATATTTAAAGATGTTTGGAGGGGTTTTGGGAGAACAACTCAGGCAAGTTGCTGCCTTTTCTCCACCATTTTGACTCTGCCCCAACAGTATACTTTTGAGGGATGTACACATAGATGATGAAGTTGATGCACACATTGCCAAGGCTAGATCAGTGTTTGGGAGCATCTGAAGGGAACATGTGGGAGGGAAGAGGTATTAGGCTTCCTACAATATTGAAAGTCTACAGAACCACTGTGCTGACTTCATTGTTGTATGTCTGTGGATCCTAGAGTGTATACCAGTGCATTTTTAGGAAAGTGAATTGCTTCCATTTGAATTTTCTTAGGAAAATTCTGAAGATAACTTGGCAAGATAAGATACTAGACACTGAGGTCCTTTCTTGAACTGAAGTACCAAGGATTTGAACTCTACAGCAGAGAGCAAAATTGAAATAGGCTGGCCATGTTGTTCAAATGCCAAACTTTAGTTTGCTTAACCAACTATTTTATAGACAACTCACACAAGGCAAGTACTCACATGGAAGTCAGAAGAAGTGATACAAAGATAGTCTCAAGGTTTCTCTGCAAAACTTTGGAATAGATTGTGAGACATGGGAGACATTGGTATAGGACTTCCCATCATGTCATGCCTGCATCAAAGAAGGTTCTGTGCTCTATGAACAAAACAAAATTGAAGTAGCTCAAAAGAAACATTATATAAGCAAATTTAGAGACATCTCCCTTCCAAATGTTCATGTGGAGTATTTGTGCCTGACCTGAGGTAGAGCTTTCCAAACTCATATTGTTTTGATCTGACACCGTTGGCCACACTGTACCTTGACCCTGACAGAGTGATGTCATTTTGGTTCTTTTTGAGTACTAAGGACATCAAACATAACAAATATTTTCCCTGTAGATAGAAAACAGCTGAAACAAAGCCTTTATACCTTTTCAACATTTTTTTCTGTCATTTACTAAAAATAAATATATTATTTTATGAACCTTATTTGAGACTGACATAAAAATAAAAAAAAATGTAAACTTGATCAATTTTAAAACTCAAACTTGTTTCATTCAGGTCTCACTTGAATTAAATTTCTAAGGCATTTTAATTTATCTTTGATAGACAAGATGGGGCTTAAATACAACCCCAGTCATTAATATGGGACTCATGGATCAGCATCCACTCTAGGACTTTAGGTGAACAAGAATTGGATCCAATCCTGGAAGTCTGATGCATAGAGTCATTATGTATCTTTGGCTCTCCTTTACTTTGGAGTATCTTCTGGTGAAGGCAAAACAGATATAACTTGTGTCTGTTTCCCCAAAAGTGGAGGTATAGTCAAGATGGATGCATAGCTCTATATATTTCCAGCCAGTGTGTATTTGTTTAGTTACAGAAGTAGCATAAAGTTGTACTATTTTCTTTATTGTAGATCTATTCAAGAGAGACTCAGTATCTTACTTAAACAGACACAGAGTTAATAAGGACATAATTAGAACTTGAACCTAGTCTCTTTAACTGAAAATCAATAGTTCTATACATTCTTCAATGAAGCTTCAGAATATTCAATCAGTATGAATAATTTAACTAGATGCTAGGTCAAAAAAGTAATCAAAAGACGTTTGTATCAATAGATAGTATGTCTTAACAATCCAATTGTCCTGCTTGGCCATGCCTGGAAATTCTAAAAGAAACAAAATCACTTCATCTTGTGATTTTTTTTTAGAAGAGCATATTGAAGGAGAAAAAAAGTATAAAACATTTGTTCATCTACAGTAAGAAAAAAAGGCTGACTCTGTAGCTGAAAGTGAAAAATCTTGAATCATTTTTACTTTTGGGATAATTTTTTAAAAATGTGCCTTTCAGATAAATCTCTCAGCTGACATTTGGTGAGGATGAAAATGGAAGTAGTGTGAACAGAGCTATTTTCATAGCATTTCACACCTAGTTAAAATTTAGAGATTTTATGAGAAAGCCTTTTCTCATGAGATATATGTCCTATTTTCCTTCTTGTATTTTTCTTGTGTCTCCTATAATTTCAGTAAAAGACTCTTAGAAAAAGATTGTTTCTAAGATATGGGTGGTCTACTGCTCACCTTTCAAAATTAGCAAAGCTTCTAATAATTTGTGACATTTTTCTCTAAGTAATTTTATGTGAAAAAAAAAAGGATTCAGACCATAATTTGCATTAATTTAACCACAGGGTGTCACTTTTTTTATTCAATCAGTCTTTATTAAGCACCTATTATGTTCCAAACATCAGATTAAGAACTGGAGGTACAATAAAACGCAAAGAGAAGCCCTTTCCTCAAGTAGCTTACAATATAATGGGAGAGACAAGATAGGGATATTTACAAGGCAAGCTATACACAGCATAAACAAAAAGTAATTAACAGAGGGAAAGCATTGGAATTAGGAGGGATTAGGAAAGGCTTTCTGTAGATGGTGGGGTCTATCTGGGGCTTAGATAAAGCCATAGAGGTCAGTAGTGGGAGAAGAGGTGGTGAGGGTAGACAGAGAAAAGGCCTAGAGCTGAGAAGTAGAATGTCTGGTTCATGGAACATCCAGAAGGCCAATGTCACTGAATTGAAGAGTATGTGACAGGTAGTAAGAAGTAAAAAGTCTGAAAAGTTAGGAGGGGGCTAGGTTATGAAGGACTTTTAATGTCAAATGGAACATTTTATATTTGTTTCTGGAAGCAAAAGGAAGACATTAGGGTTTTTTGAGGAGAAGGTTGGTATGCTTGGGCCTATATAGGAAAATAACTATAGTCTTAAAACTTAGAATGAAGGATTTTTTGGAGTGTATTGAGCTACTTTTAAACATATTTTGGAGATCCTAAACTCTCAGGTATAGTATTTTCATCCAGAAATACATTTAAATGACTTCATTAATTGAAAAATAACTTATCACTCCAAAATGAATTGTGTGGTCACAACAACCCATGAAACAATTGTGAAATACAGATGTATGTTAAGGTCAAATGGGTTTGCAAAATGTAGCTTGTTCTCTGCTAGTTCAAAATTCTGGATTTACATTATTTATTTCTTTTGTCCTATTACTTACCTAGTCTTTTCAGAATCTTGGGAATAAAATAACTATAGATGATCTGGTATGGTTGTTCTATGAGTCCTGGGCTCAGTCTGGTAAGAAACATCATGTTGGCTATAATTAAATCTCTGAGACTAGGCAAACACAATAGATGAATATGAAAGAACATTCCAGTAGCAATCAGAGGATATCCCTGAAGGAAAATAGAAGATATATCAAAAGAATCTGGAAATATATAGATATGTTGATGGGATAACTGGTAGTGAATCAGCTTGAGTGGCTAGAGCCCAGATGAAGGCTATGAGATACATAGCTTATTGAGGATTAATAACTTGTCATGGGTCAAGTATATTATTTGGTTTAAACAAAAACCAAGAAAGGTAGCATTCAAGTATAAATCAATTTAGGAAAGAAATAGGCCTGACCAAATGACAATAGAAGAATCAAGGACAACAAAGCTATAAGGTGGGGAATATATATATATATATATATATATATATATATATATATATATATATATATATATATA
>NW_020950792.1:10675325-10748175 GCF_900497805.2 Vombatus ursinus | reverse complement strand
ATATATATATATATATATATATATATATATATATATATATATATATACTCAAACTGACAAACACTCTGATGTAAACTGACTTTGATGATAACTTTCTATTTTTCTCTCTCTACTCCCCTCCCATCTCTTTATCTCTTGAAGAGCTTATTGAACCACTTAACCACATGTGCTATGGCTCTTAAGGAATCTCATCTAAGGCTAGGTCTTTACATTGAATTTGGCAAGGACTGACTACTAGAGCTGACATATGAAATAGGTGTTAGGTTATAAGGTACAAGGAAAGAACCCACCCAATTGTAAGGCATACAATAATAATGGAACCAGCATCATGACTGATTACAAAACACCTTATAAAAGTGTTTGCTGAAAAGTTAATGTGATCACATAATATGGAGTGGAGTTGTGGCTAAAGGCAGAGTCAATGGAACCAGATATAGGGAATGGGAAGATGAAAGAACACAGTCAGACAGAATCATTATAGTTTATAAAAAAAAGCATGTATTTATTTTATTATATTTTTATTTTTTATTTATATTTATTTTATTATGTGTATTTATTATTTAACTGTTGAAAATATGTAATGTTCAAAAATATTCAAAGAAAAAAACTCGGTTACTTTAAAATACAAAATAAAAGGAAGGACAGAGATAAAGATAAATGGATATATTAAGTAGATGACCAGTTAACTAAAGGAAAGTAAAAGGGTAAGTTTTTGAAAGCAAGTAACAGTTCTTGGTTTCCTCTGTCACTGAGACACAGTTAGATTACCAGGAAAGATATCACTAGGTATTAGAGAAAACAATGCTTTTGTTTTATATTTTTTGAAGTTTTAGATAATTAAAAACTTTTGCAGAGGAAAGGAAAACTCATAAGCTGTAGCAGGAGACTTTATTCTGGAAAAGGAAAACAGGTGCTACATTGATAACTCATTAAATGAAATATTAAGTCTGTTGCCTAAGCCAGACAACATGAAGTAGCTAATTAGGACCTTCTGACAGAAGCAAAGAGGCAAGCCTGAGGGCTGAGTTTTCAAGTTGATACTGAGTTGTCAACCTACATGGGATGATGATAACTTAGCTCTTGGATTCTTTAGTCAGGAGGAAAGATGGCTATTTAGGGTTTTATTTTGTTTAAGATGAGTACAGAAATCAAATAAGGAAAGGAGTATAATAAATAACTAGTAAGATCAAAAGAAAGGAAACTCACCAAAAATCTGAAATCATGCAAATTTTGAGCTGGGAGGAAATGAATTATAATGGAAAGAGCCTAAGTTTGGAGTTAGAAAATTGACATTTAAGTTTTTTTCACCCCTGATACAGCACTTAACCGCTCTATGTCTCACTTTTCTCATCACTTAAATGAATTACTTGGACAAGATGACTTTTTTTTTTTGGCTAGGCAATGGGGTTAAATGACTTGTCCCAGGGTCACACAGCTAATGAGTGTTATGTGTCTGAGGCCAGATTTGAACTCAGGTCCTCCTGGATCCAGGGCCAATGCTCTATCCACTGAGCCACCTAGGTGCCCCTGACTAAATGACTTTTAAGATGGCTTCAAGTCTAAAAGTCCGCTACTCTATGATCCTGTCGAATCACTGAATGGGATTATTGTAAAAGACCTCATCAAGGATCTAGTTCAATCTGTAATCAAAAGCAGTCTCCATTATAATATACCTCACAAGGAGTTCTCCACTGTGCCTGAAGATATCTAATTAGAAAAAACATTACACCCCAAGGCTGTACCCTGAGTCCATTACCTTTTAGTCGGGAGCTGGGTAGCATGGTTCATTAACAGTGCACTGGACTTATAGTTGGTTACTGAATTGATGTTTTTTTTTTATTCTGCATTTAAAGGAGACGTGGCAACTGTTACTAATTATTTTTTTATTCTGCATTGTTATATAAATTATTCTCCTTGTTCTGATCACTACATTCATCATCAGTTCATACAAGTCATTCCAGGTTTCTTGATATTGTCTCCTTCCTCATTTCTTATGCAAATAATATTCCATTACATCTATATACCATAATTTGTTTAGCCATTCTACAATTGATGAGTACCCCCATAGTTTCAAGATCTTATTATGTTATAAGTATTGCTTTTGTACATTTGGCTCATTTTTCTTTTTCCTTGATCTCTTTAGCTTACAGTTATAGTAGTAATATTGCTGAGTTGTTATCCATTTAGAAGGTAGCTCGTATATCTGTGTAATTGCAGTATATCCATAACTTCAAATTCTGTATAGGTCAAGTTGATCTTTTTTTATATATACTAAGCATAAGATCTTCTATTAATTCATGTAAGATGCCTGGCTTGAGTGAGGCCAGTTCTGTGGTATGGGTTCAATTCTGGAATGAAATGAGATAGCATTAGGTCATCCAATAGTTAATAAAAGATTTACTTTGTCAAATTAAGGAAAAGATATTCAACAAGAAACGCTTCAAGAACATCATATGTTAGTTCAGCAGAGCAAAGCTCCCTTGATTCTGAATTACTCATGGTGATTTGTTAGCTAAGCATCAGAAAGCAATTGTATCTCCAAATGACTCATTTGTACTCAGGCAACTGGGAAGTGACATCTACGGCCTAAGCATTTAGTTCACTAAGCCAATTAAGTCTCATGTTTGGATTAAATAACTTTTACTGGATAAAAGGGAAAAACATCTATCCTAACTTTTATGGGAGTACATGTGTGGAGGGTTGGTGTGCAGGGTATTGTTAGAATATTGATTTCATCATAATCCTTGTTGAATTTATTCTTATTAACTCAGCACAAAATTCTGTCCAGTTTGGATCTACGTGACTCTGTGATGTACTGTATTACTTATCCCTCCCAACTTTGTATCATTTGCAGATCTAATGAACATGCCATGTATGCTTTTATTTAAGTCATTAATGAAAGTGTTAAATAAAATGTAGCCAAGTGTAGATTCCTGGGTTACTGTAATGGAGATCTCCTTCCAAGTAGGCATTGAATCATTTATGACCTTGCTTCAAACTATTTATTATAGTTACCTCATTTTACAAGTCAAAATATTCTTCCACATTATTTATTTTATCATGTCTTATACTTTAGTACAGTGGTGTGGCACCTGCAGCCTCAAGGCCACATGGGGCCTTCTAGGTCCTCAGGTGTGGCCTTTTGACTGAATCAAATTTTATAGAACAAATCCCTTTATTAAGGGGATTTGTTCTGTGAAGTTTGGATTCAGTCAAAGGGCCACACTTGAGTACCTACAGGGCCACATATAGCCTTGAGGCCACAGGTTCCCCACTCCTGCAGTTTAGAACTTTTAATTCATCCCTTTTATCCTCTACTGAATTTTAAATACTTTTATAATGAGGTTGACGACTGACTTATCTTTGAGCACTTTGCCCATAATAATTCAAAACTATTTTGTTTTTAATTCTTGCTTAAAACTATTTTGTTGTTTGTTATTTTTCATGTAATTATTTGATAATTGCTCATGATCCTATCATTTTAAGAAAGATTATAACTGCCATAATTTTATGGAAAACTCATCTATTTTTTTTCTTTTAATCACTACTAAGCCACTAGCATCATCTCATGACAAGTAACTTAAGTTAAAGGCAGAGAGTCCACAAAGTTAGTATAACAATTCTCCAATCCCTAATAGTTTGCATCCAGGGAGGCAATTTATGTGTAGAATGGGTCAACCATCCCCAACAAATACTACGTACTGGGAATACAGTTCAGCCTAGCTGAACCATCGAGGTATGCTGGGGGATTGACAGGAGGCAGCATGTGTCATCCAAGTCAAACCACCACTGCCATCTAGACCATCATCTTCCTTCAGACATTGATAGACACATCCCAGGACCCTATTCCCCAAAACCTTGGGAATAAGCAATGTTTCTACCCAGTCCTTGCAGCTATCATCCTGGAAAGCAAGCCCTGTGTAGATACAGCCTGGCAATGTTCCTGCAGGTGCTACATGCTCAGCTACTGAAGATCCAGAAAAGAAAGCTCTTACCAGAAATGTCCTTGACACTGGTGAATGGTCAATATCAGAAACCAATATGATTTTATCAATGGAAGTGATGTTAAAGAAGCATAATTACTATCTACTTTCTACTGGGACCTTAAAGGACATGGGATCTTTGTGCCTGATTTGAAGCTGAAAGCTTCTGTATCTGTTTTTGCCTCATTAGAACATGCGCTCCTTGAGGGCAGGCACTGTCTTTTCTGTTTGTATCACCATTGCTTAGAACAGTGTTTTGTACATAGTAAGTGTTTAAAATACTTCCTGAATTTCTTCATTCAAGAAATATGGCCATCAGAATCAGTAATATCAAAAGTTAGCATACATATTAAATGAAAAGGTCTAAATGAATATTAATAAAAGTTGTATTCAAAAAGGAACAATGATTGAAAGGAACAATTTAAATTTCAATTTTGATTATTCTTGAGGACTCTATCTTTAAATGTTTTAATCATAATATAAGTAGAGCATCACAGCTTCATAATAATATTTTAGTAATTATTGAATGAACCTTAAATTTCTTGCAGAGACCATAATTTGTTAATGTACCACGTGAGCAATAGAGGTAAAGTACAGCCGAAGAAAGTAGAACAATTCATGGAATTAAAATTGGAATTAAAAACTGAGGCCATCGACATACAAAAGTCACATTTCAAGGCTACTGGAATAATTGAACATATCTTTCAAACTCAATTCATAATTCAAATCATACAGTAAATTTTCTTTAATACAATTGACTAAGACAAAACAGTAAACTCCCATTTAACTATGATAGCTCATAGCAATAATGGACATCCTTGTTTCACTCCAGATCTTATTGGAAATGCTTCTAGCTTATTATATAAAATGCTTGCTGATGCTTTTAGATAGATGTTATCTATCATTTTAAGGAAAATGCCATTGATTTCATTCCATTGATTCCTATACTCCCCAGTGTTTTTAACAGGAATGGGTGTCATATTTTGTCAAAAACTTTTATGACTTCTGCAAATTTTGTTATTGATATGGCCAATTATGCTGATAGTTTCCCTAATGTTGAAACATTCCTGCATTCCTAGTGTTAATCCCACTTGGTCATAGAGTATTATCCTTGTAATAAGTTATTGTAATCTCTTGGCTAATATTTTATTTAACATTTCTGCTTTTAGATTCATTAGGAAAATTGATCTATAATTTTCTTTCTCTGTTTTGGCTCTTCCCAGTTTAGGTATCAGCACCATATTTGTATCATGAAAAGAATTTGGTAGGACTCCTTGTTTAACTATTTTTCAAAATAGTTTATATAGTATCCAAATTAATTGTTCTTTATATGTTCGGTAAAATTTACTTGTGAATCCATATGAACCTTGAGATTTGTTCTTATGGAGTTCATTGATTGCTTGTTCAATTTCTTTTCTGAAATGGGATTATTTAATATTTTATTTCCTCTTCTGTTGATCTGAATAATTTATATTTTTGTAAATATATATCTGTTTCTTTTTTTTCTTTTTTTTCTTAGAAAATTGGGGTTAAGTGACTTGTCCAGAGTCACACAGCTAGTAAGTGTCAAGTGTTGGTTTGAGGCTGGATTTGAACTCAGGTCCACCTGACTTCAGGGCTGGTGCTCTATTCACTGTGCCACATGGCTGCCCCAATATATATCTATTTCAAAGAAATTGTAAGATTTATTGTCATACAGTTGGGAAAATAGCTCATAATTATTGTTTTAATTTTCTCTTCATTGGTGGTGAATTTCACCTTTTCATTTTTTGATACTGATAATTTGATTGTCTTTTTTCATTTTTTAAATCAAATTAACCAAAGCTTTATCTATTTTATTCTTTTTTTTCATATAACCAACTCTTAGTTTTATTTACAAGTTAAATAGTTTTCTTATTTTCTTAATTTCAATTTTATTAATCTCACCTTTGGTTTTCAGAATTTCTAATTTGGTATTTAATTGGAAATTTTTGATTTGTTCTTTTTCTAACTTTTTTTGGTTTCATGCCCAGTTCATTGATCTCCTCTTTCTCTATTTTATTCATGTAAGCATTTAGAGATACTAAGAACCCCTTTTGCTACAATACATGAGTTTTGGTACGTTGTCTCATTATTGTCATTCTCTTGTATGAAGTTTTTGATTGTTTCCATGATTTGTTGTTTGACATACTCATTCTTTAGGATTAGATTACTTAGTTTCCAATTAATTTTTAGTCCATCTTTCCATGGCATTTTAATATATGTAATTTTTAATTGCATCATGATCTGAAAAAGATGCATTTAATATTTCTGCCTTTCTGCATTCGACTGTGAGGTTTTTATGCCCTAGTATATGGTCAATTTTTGTGTAGCTGCCATGTACCACTGAGAAAAAGATACATTCCTTTCTATCACAATTCAATTTTCTCTAGAGGTCTCCTATATCTAACTTTTCTAAAATTCTATTCATCTCCTTAATGACTTGGGGCGTATATGTTTAGTATTGGTATTACTTCATTGTCTGTGGTAACTTTTAACAAGATGTAGTTTCCTTCTTTATCTCCTTTAATAAGATTTGTATTTGCTTTTACTTTGTCTGAGCTCAGGATTGCCACCCCTGCTTTTTTTTTTCTTCTTCACCTGATGCATAATGTATTCTGCTCCAGCCTTTTTTCCTTTACTCTGTGTGCATCTGCCTGCTTCAGATGTGTTTCTTGTAAACAACATAATGTAGGATTCTGATTTTTAATTCACTCTGCTATCTGCTTCTGTTTTATGTGAGAGTCCATCCTATTCATATTCACAGTTATGATGACCAACTGTGTATTTCTCTCCATCCTATTTCCCTCCCTGTTTACACTTTTCTCTCTCCTTTCTCCCTTTCCCTCCTCACCAGTGTTTTGCTTCTGACTTACTTAATCTTCTCTCCCCACTTAATCTTTTCTCCATTCTATCAGCTCCCTTTTTCCCTTTTCCAAATTCTTCTTCCTTCCCTTCATCCCTGCCTTCTATCCACCCTTCCCTTTTCTTTCCCCTTTCCTCTTTGCCCTGCAATTTCTCTCCTATCCCAGTATAATTCTTATTTTCACCCCTTAATTAATTAATTGATTAATTAATTATTCTTATTATCACTTCAAATTCAAGTTATTCCCACACACTCTGTCTATATATAACCCTTCTAAGTACCATAATAAAGATACAGTTCTCAAGAGTTACAAGTATCATCTTCCCAGGTAAGGATGTTAACAGTTAACTTTATTAAAGAACATCTTTTTCTTTTCTTTCCTGTTTACCTTTTCATGCTTCTCTTGAGTCTTGTATTTGAAGATCAAATTTTCTGTTCAGTTCTTTTTTTTTTAACCCAGAATGATGGAAAATCCTTTATATCATCGAATGTTCATATTTTCCCCTAAAAGATAATACTCAGTTTTACTGGATAGTTCATCCTTAGTTGTAATGCAAGCTCCTTTGCCTTCCAGAATATCATATTCCAGACCCTGTTATCCTTTAATGTGGAAGCTGCTAAGTCCTGCCTAATACTGACTGTAGTTCCACAATATTTAAATTGTTTCTTTCTGACTGATTACAGTTTTTTCTCCTTGACCTGATAATTTTGGAATTTGGTATGATATTCCTTGGTGTTTTCATTTTGGGATCTCTTTCAGGAGATGATTGGTGGATTCTTTCAATGACTACTTTACTCTCTAGTTCTAGGATGTCAGAGCAGTTTTCCTTGACAATTTCTTGAAAGATGCTGTCCAGGCTCTTTTTTTGGATGATGGCTTTCAGGTAGACTGAAAATTCAATCTCGCCTGGATCTATTTTCCAGGTCAGTTGTTTTTCCTATGAGTATTTTACATTTCTTTTTATTTTTTTTTCATTCTTTTGATATTGTTTGACTGATTCTTGATGTCTCATATGGTCATTAGCTTCCACTTGCCCAATTCTAATTTTTAATGAATTGTTTTCTTCAGTGAATTTTTGTACCTCCTTTTCCAATTGGCCAATTCTACTTTTTAGAGTTGTTTTCTTTAGTTGACTTTTTTTCCCACTTTACCAATTATATTTTTAACTATATTCAATTTTTGTCCTTCCTTTTCTCTTGACTCTTTCTGGAATACCTCATTTCTTTTCCCAATTCTTCTTCTACCTCTCTTATTTGACTTTTAAAATCCTTTCTGAGCTCTTCCAAGAAGGCTTTTTTTCATTCTTGAGACCAGGACATATTCCCCTTTGAGGTTTAAGATTTGGATATATTGACAATGTTGTCCTCCTCTGAATTTGTGTTTTGATCTTCCCTGTCCCATAGAAAAGTTTGTGGTCAGTGTTTATTTTTGCTCTTTGCTCATTTTGTTTGTCTATTTCCTGACTTTTAAAGTTGTCCTTTTTTTCTGGAGCATAGGAGGCACTGCCTCAAGCTTCTTTTGGTGAGGTTCAGGGGTCTCATCACTAGTTTTGTGCCCTGGGGCCTCAGGTGTTGGCAACTGGAGGCTGTAGGTGTCTGGCAACTTATCTGGTGCTAAGCTGGGGACCTAGTTGTGGTGTCTGTTATGTGCTGAGGCCAAGTGTGGCTTTTTCTGCATTTTCCCAGTGCTGTGCTGAAGCATTGGGAGGTCTGCTGCTGAAGGATCCCTGCCTGGGCATGTGGTGGTTCTCCAAGCTGGAGTCTGCTGATTCCTTTGGCTATGCTAAAGCATGTGGGGTGGTGAGGGTGTCCTGGTGTTGGTGTTTGCCTGTTCTACCACTTTGGGTCTCAAGATCTCCTGCTGGTTTGCTGAGGTGTAGCCTATAGCTGGCTTGTTGGGACACCTCCTTTCCTAAGGCTCCCCTTTTACCCAAATGATATAAACCTTATTTGCATATACTCAGTCTCCTGGATCAAAAGATTGGTCCACCCTGCCTTTCTGCTGGTTCTGCTATTGCAGGGTCTGTGCTGGAGAGCTATTCTATGGTGTTTGGGAATGAGAATCAGAGAAGGACAGTGATCTACTGCTTACTCCACCATCTTGGCTCCCAGAATTCATGATAACTCAATGGGACATAGAATTGATCTTGGCCTCTTGAAGCCTGTGTTAACAGAATGTTAACTATATGTTCTAGCATGTTCTACAAACTTAGAAAGGCTTCAGTTGACCATTTCTAATAAATCAGGTAGACACAAATGATGCTGCCACAATACAGTTAGAAGGCATTACCAATGATAACAATGATAACAAATCTTTAGGCAAATCCTGAAGACTTCAATAGGAGCACAGGTGTTGTTTGAATCATTGCTGTCAAATATAGGCAAATGAATAAGAATCAGATTTATAGGTAAACAGCTGACCAGTAAGATGATATCAGAGAATGGAAATTAGAATTCTGGACTATGGTTTAGGACAAAATAGGCTTTTAGCCAGACGTGGAGTGCACCCAACAAAAGCAGATACCTGGCATCTTATAAATCTAATCAAAGGATCTTTGAATTAAAAATGATAAAGGTAGAAAGTAATTAACTACCTTTATGTACTAGGCTATCTGTCAAAGAGTGTAGTTACTGCATAAGAAGAAGAAGAATGTGACTTGAGAAACCCAGAAATTTTGAGGAAACAACATCTAAGAAAGGATTTGGTCTTAATACCCTCCAATGTACCCTACAATATTTTCTAAGAAAGGATTTGGTCTTAATACCCTCCAATGTACCCTACAATATTTTCAAAATTACACTGAGTTTGGGCAACAAGCAAGAAGAACTAAAAGTTGTAAAGCAAAGAAGCAAAGCCAACCTCAAAGCTAACATTTAGATTTACTGTATTGAGATATAGGCTAGACTATATCAGGGTAGATATATCTTATTCAAAATTAAAATACATGTGGGGTCATGAGTAAGTTTAGATTCTTTTAACGTCTCTGGGCACAGTAACTCCATTATGATAACTAAATGTGCTTTGTTGATGACTTCACTTTAAACTATTTTACCTGCAGAGAGTCCATGCTTATCCTCAGTCCTTAAATATGGTAAATCTTACTTTGAAAGTGGTTGTCAGCCAGTTCCCAAAGCACTCTCTAACTAGCTGTGGGTTTTGTTTTCCCCTCACAGGTACTCTTTCTGAGCTCATATAGTCGAAGCAAATAAATTCAGTATTTCAGATATTTTTGGCCTGGGGGGCATGTACAGTACTTATAGAAATCTAATAATCACTCCCCCATTCCTACTTCTCAGTGTTAGACACCAATCTAATTAGCTAAACAAAAGTATCAATCATCTCTACAAATGAATTAACCTTATTTCTTTTTCATCCATGTGTGGGGTATTCTAGGCTAGCACCTCTGATTTGAGGGCTTGCTGAGTCATTTTCATGGTTGCTCATTCTCCTTTGGTGTCCACCTTCACCCAGTTCTCACCTGTGGCTCCAAGAAGCTGTATGATATACATTTTGCCTGACAAAATTCTAAAATGAGTAATTAAGATCTCTTTAGTGATCATATAGGAAAAGGAAAAAATGGTACAGACACCCAGTTTTACTTTAATGAAAGCAGGACATGACTGACTAACTAGATTTTTTTTTCAAATTGATAACTAAACCTATCATGTGAGAGGTGTAGATGTAGTATTCTTAGGTTCCAGTTTAGATTAAAAAAAAACTCATGCTACTATTATATCAAAGATAGAAATTACTAGGCTTTAGATTCTGAACTGACTATATCACTAGCACAGAAGTTTTATTTGCATTACGTCAACTAAGAAGCAGATTTCTAATGTTGAATCATAGAGATCTAGGCTGTTCCATAAAATATTTTTTAATATCAATAACTTACCTAAAGACATAGATATCATGTTTATCAAATTTGTAAATGGCACAATGATGGATAAAAGTCAGGGTCAAAAAGATCTTTGCAGAGTAGACCATTGAACTGAATGTAATGAGATTAAATGGGGGGAAAATGTACAATCTCACACTCAAGGCAAAAAATTTGAAAGTAGCATTTTTTAAGACTCCTTTGTTGATCTGAGACCCAAACTGCTAAGTAGTGAAAAGGTTGTGTCTCATAGGGTACATATAAAGCAGTTAGGCCTTATTACCTCATCCTGCCCCTTAAAAAGTAGAAAATGCCAGATATAACATTAATCAGAGACAGAGATATTCTATTTTAAAAAGTAAATGCAGAAATGGACACACAATCTATGTAAATGTATGCAAACAAAATTCTAGGTTAAGTAAAGCACTTGGGCATTCATGAAATTGCTTATATCAATGTTTCAATAGAATTGTGCTATATATAGCCATAGAATTAGGTGTTTTCTCCTTTAGTGCAACTATAGCATCAGAGGCATCACTCTTTTAAATAAAATGTTGTATGTCAAGAAACAAAGAGAAAGCAAAACTAATTTACATCCAACCAGGTGCATTTCATAGGGAAACTTTTTGAATGCTCCCTGTTGTAAATTCTGTCCAAATATATTTCCCCTACTGAGTCATAGTGCTCTCATATTTTGTTGACATAGCACTGGACAGCCACCTGCACAGTGTCAATAACATGTTGCTTATATTTCCAAAACACATTTTCCTTTATCAAAAGTGAATGGCTCTACGGTGGACTTCCATGTAAATAATAAAAACTAAAGACTATTCCAAACCATTTTTCTCTTGATTTCTGTGGCATCATCTAGGTCATCAGGAGAGAGTTGCCAGGGTCTCTGTAAACAACCTTCTTTGGAGGCAAATACAGAGGGGAGAAAATGAATTTGACATAAAACACTTAGGATCCCTGTGCATCACAATCACCAAACATGATTCCAGAGGACTTAGGATGAAACACATTACTCACATCCAGATAGAGATGTGATGGACTTAGATGAAGACTGAGGTATAGCTTGGACATGCTCAATGTGGGAATTACTTTTACTTGAATTTACATATGTTAGACATGGGTTTTGTTTGCTTGTTTTCTAAATGAGGCCAGAAAAGTTGGAGGGAGACAAGGCATTTCTTCGTTTGAAAAAAAAAATTAAAAAAGCAAATGGATGTGGCAGAAATACCCATGTTCATTGATCTTGAAGTGGACTAGTGTTGCCTCTGTCACAGCTTTCTTATGTGTGTGTGTGTGCATGTATGTGTGCGTCCCTTAACCACAACTATCCTTACACACAACATATCCTATTTCTAGAGGTAAAAAAATAAAGTGTTAATAGAAGTTATTTAAAATAAAACATCAGGTGATTCTTTCGGTCCATGTGGAAAGAAAATGTGTTGATATTTTCATGTAATAAGTCAAAGGGGAGGATTCTGTGAAAATGGTGGATTAGGTCAGAAAATTTCAAGCTCTCAAGATTTTCTTCCACAAAAGCAATAAATAGCACCTCAGGTTGAACACAGAGCAATGAAAATAGATAATACTAGGGGCAGAACAGGGATCCTCCCAGAATAATAGGAGAAGATCTGAAGAAAAATTCCAGGACTAGATTTCATCCCTGTGAAGAATAAACACATCCAGGCTAGGGACAGCTTACACAACAAGTGGCAAGCTTTGGGGTTAACTGGATTGGGAGTCTGCCTTGACCCCAGTCACAGGAACTTTTTTTTAATGCATTCTTTTTTAATTGAATTTCGAGATGTTGTGGGGTGAAGGGAGGGGGATGAATGTGACCGTGTACATGGAGCATGACCGTGGGCAAGCAAGTTAGACTTGGAAGATTAACAGAACTGACTGATGAATCATTCCACACTCAGGAAATGCTTTGGGCAGCACCCTGCAGCCCTGTGGATCCTTAAGTTTCTCTTTTCAGGACAGGCAAAATTTGCCATTTTCTTTCAGTTCCTTAACTATATCCAATCCTCCAACGAGCTCACCTTTCATGTACAACTCGGAGTATGTTGGCCAGTTGGAGTAAGCTTTTTAGTCCTTGCCGCACTTCCTCCTCCAAGATATCAAATGTCTCAAAATCAATACCAGTTTCATTAAGAATTTCTAGAATTTGTTTGCTGAATCTGCATTTTGCCATCTGTTTGCTTCCTTTAATAAAAAGCATCACAGAAGCTTTATTTGTCAGTAATTTGAGCCTTTCTTCTAGTTTAGGGGCTTTGGGGCAAATTTTATGATGTTAGTTAGGTGGTGCCAGTTCCTTAACAATATGAAACCTCCTATCAGCTCTCCACACACATATAACTGAGGATAAGTGGGTCAGCTGGAGTATATTTTGAGTCCTTGGCATACATCTTCATCCGAAAAGATATCTAAACTGCTAAATTGAATATTATGCTTGTTAAGAATTCCCACCATCTGCTTGCTGAAGCCACATTGGGGTTGTTGTGGTGATCCTCTAATGAAAAGCATGCATGGAGCAGTGTTCGTCAGCTTCTTCAACCGACAGTCTAGGTCTTCCTTCATGAATTCCACCTGGGGAAGAACACTGCTGGAGATGTGGCATGCCACCTTCCTGGTCAGCTCAGAGGCGTGGGCACCATCTAACCAATCCACTCTCTGCGTGTTCTTAAAGAACAGAAAGGTCGGAACAGAAATAATTTCATATATCTCAGAAACCTTAGGAACAGCTTCCCCTTCCAGCTTCACAAATGCCACTTGGGGGCATTCTTTGGCTAATTCCTCCATGACACCATTCATTTGTGTGCCCTGAGGAGTCCATGGTGCCCAGAAATGGATGACAATGAGGGACCTGGCCCAGAGGTGCAGGAGCTCCTCCAACCATGGGACACCACCTCCAGCAGAGCCCTGGGCTCGGGCTTGGCCTCAGGCTCCAGCCCTGGCCTGGCCTTGCCACCACCTCAGCCCCAGCTGCCTCAGCCTCAGATGTTGTGCTGCCCACCACCTTCGCACTTTCCTGGTGCAGTCATCAGGCAAGAGTAAAAGAGTTCAGTCCACCCAGAGGAACTTTTACCTCTGGGACAGTGAGGGGAGTTGGGCACCTGAACTGGGAAAGGTCTAGGGGACTTCTGCTGACAAGGAACACTAAACCCAGCGGTGCTGTGGAGATGTGGTGGGGGCAAGAAGGAAACAGCACAGATGAGTGCAGAAGCAGTGAGGTGGGATGCACTGGATGTGGGCACTTAAAGGAGGCTGGGATCTTAGGAATAGAAGTAATTATAAAAAAAACAACTAAACTATTAAAAAAATGCACAGGCAAAGGAGAAAGAATCTAACCACAGAGAGCTACTATGAGAATAGAGAAGATCAGGGTTCATCTTCAGAGGAGGATACTGAAGCAAAGAAGCCCTCTTCTACCCCAAAGAGTAATATCAAATGGTCACCTACCAAAAAGAATTCATTGAAGAACTTAAAAAAAAAGGACTTTAAAAGTCAAATGACAGAGATTGAGGAAAAACTAAAAAGAAAAATAAGATTAATCCAAGAAAAACAAAGTCAACCAATGAAAAGAAAGTCAACCAATTAGATGATTTTGATTGTTTCTTGATTTCTTATAGAGTCATTAGCTTCCATTTGCTCAATTCTATTTTTTAAGGAATTATTTTCTTCAGTAAGCTTTTGTACCTTTTTTTTTCCCATTTGGACAATTCTACATTTTGTTTGTTTGTTTGTTTATTGTTAGCATTTCTTCTCTTCTGTGAATTTTTGTCCTTCTTTTACCATTTGGGCTAGTCTGTTTTTAAGGTGTTATTTTCTTCAGGATTTTTTTTTGGTCCTTCCTTTACCAAGCTGTTGACTCTTTTTTTCATGACTTTCTTGCAACATTCTTATTTCTGTTCTCAAATTTTCCTCTACCTCTCTCTCTTGATTTTTAAAATCCTAATTGAGATCTTCCATGGCCTGAGATCAATTCATATTTTTGTTGTTGTTGTTGTTGAGGTTTTGAATGTAGCAGTTTTGATTTCTTCTGACTTTGTGTTTTGATCTTCCCTCTCATCATAGTAACTTTCTATAATCAGAATCTTTTTCTGCTGTTTGTTCATTTTTTCAATCAATTTCTTGCCTTTAAAATCTATTCTAAAATGGGGCTCTACTCCAGAGTGGAGGAGGCATTGTTCCAACCTTCATGTTTTTATACAGCTGTTTTCAGAGATAATTCTAAGGACCTATAAGTTTTTGTTTTTTTCATGGTGGGATGTATGTTTGCTACTCACCTGGACTGTGCTCTGGTTTGTGAGTGACCACAGCATTCTTTTCTATGCTAGAACCGTGATCAGAGTCCTAGCTCCCTTGCAGCCAAAATCTCTGTTGTGCTAGTGCTCTTCCTTACCTTGGACTGAGACCCAAGACTGTGACCCAGATCCTTATGTGGGTAAGGCAAATGATTGCCTCTGATGCCAGCAAAGGAATTCTGGTCTCCTCCTTCTGAGCAGTTGTCTAACCCCCTTACCACCTGTACCACTGATTCAGTTGCCACCAAAACCTACTGATGGTTTACTGAGGCACAGACTGCATGGAACTGTTCTCTATTTTCATCCCAGTGCAATAGACTTTTCCTTCCAAACTTCTAAGTTGTCTTGGCCTGGAAAATTATTTCACTCAGTCCTTTCATAGGTTCTGCTGCTCCAGAATTTGTTTTATGGCATTACTCAAAGTTGTTTTGAGGAATATGGGGGAACAGCTCAGGTGAATCCTTACCTTTTCTGGGCTATTTTGGCTCTGCCCCCTGTTCTATAACTTTCAACCTTTTTTGTGTTACTCTGAATGACAATTCCTAAATATTTGCATAAAGAATACCTAGAATATTTTCTTTTGAATACACAAACTTCTCAAGACTTAGAACTATCCATCCAGAAAAAAAACTAAACAAAACGAAACAAAAAAAAAACCTTTGGGAAAATTAATGGACCTGAAACCATAAGAAAGAAAAATTATGTGATTTATACACAAATGAACACAGTCACATGAAATGACAAAATTTTAAATTGGAAATAAATAAATAAAACATTTATTAAACACTTATTAAGTGACAAATATTGTGCTGAGCCCTGGATATACAAAAGAAAGGCAGGACAGTCCTTGCCTTCAAGGAGTTTATATTGTAATAGAAGAGATAGTTAGTACACCTGAGGGAGTGGTGGATAAGGAAGAGTGTTTGGGTTTGGAAAGGCACCAGATAGTAAGAGACAGAGGAAAATCAACTGAAATATTTCTCTACAAATAATGATAGTGTGTTGATTGGATTCTAGACCAACTATTGGAAAATGTTGAGAGAGGAAGAAATAAGTGTAATAGCAATAATATGACTGAGCCACGAAGGGATATGAAGCATAGTCTATGATCAGGGGCAAGCTAGGTTTGTATAGTATGTATTCATTCTGTCTTACTCACTGATCAGATAAACAGGACCTGAGGAAAGTGTTTTTAAAAGCTGAGTGGATCAAAGTTATACTTTAAGGAAGTATGGAGATATAGTACCATAATAAGTCATCTTGTAGCTATATGAACTCTTCCATAATGTTTCAATACTTATATGATACTATAGGGACATCCTCAAACCTTCAGAGTACTCATAATATTAATGTTGATACTGGAGTCAAGATATGTATAAAAATACTGAAGAGAGTTTGGATAAATCATCTAGCTCCAGAAGGAACCTTAAATACAGTACTCCATAACTAAACATGGTACTCACTGGCAGTACCAGAGAATTGTGGAAATGGATTCTTCCTTTCACTCACTCAGCTTCCAGGAGATACTCAAAATGAGCCCATTACAACCTTCTCTGGTACTTCTAGTGGCTTTTGATTTAGTGCAGACTACTCATGGTACTTTATGGAGAGAGGGAATCTTTTATCCTAAGTGACTACAGATCAATCTCATTTTTTGTCTATTTCCCTCTATCCCTGATATATCATTAGAGATAGCTAAAACTGGAATATAAACAAAAGTTTCTTTGGCATGAGATGATATCATGGGAGAAACAAACAAACAAATATAAATTGTTACCAAGTAGTTCAGAAGGTGTACCAGATTCTTGTTTTGCAAACTGTCAGAAAGTGATTCAAATGATCCCTTTGAAGACGATTGCAGCTAACTACCTTTTAACTAGTGAAAAGTAGGCCAGCAGCATCCATTCCCCACACCCCTGCTTAGGGATAGCTAACTGATATGGCATCTGTCAAGACATTCAAATACCAGTCACATAAATATAGTTCTGTAATTGGATTTTGTTGACTACACCATATACTATGAAACAATGAACAAATCAGACAAAAAGATAGCAATACACATTAAGAAAATGTTTCATCTTTTGAGATGTTGACAGAAGATTAATGAGGTAGTAAATTTCCTTTGAAAATCAAAGCTGATAGAATGATGCTGATGTCCATCTCCTTTATTACATCCATTTATTGTACATTTTCTGCTGGTATCATCTATCTATCACATTCAGCAACAAATGTCAATATCAAGGCTAGGGTCCTGGAACACAGTAACTTGTAGTTAAGTTATTATAAATGAAAAGTTAGTATGCAGAATATGTAGAAACAAATTTCAACCAAATATAAAGGTAAGGAGGTTTGACCAGATGACTTCTAAGGTCTCTTTCAAATAAAAATCTATGATCTAATAAAATGCTCAAACAATTAGAACTATGTAAATATTGAATATTTTTCTATGGTAGGTAGTGAATTTTCCCTTCCTGGTTCACAATCTAAGTGTCATCCTTGACTCCTTATTCTGTCTCACTTCCTGCCCCATTTAATCAATTTCCAAGTCCTATAGATTCTTTCTCCTTTCTTTTCTCTAACATTGTCATTTTCCTGGTGAAAGACCTCATTACCTCACTCTTAGACTGTTTCAATACCCTTTTCACTAGTCTTTGTGCCTCACCTCTCCCCATTCCAGTCCATCTCCATTCAGCTGGCAAAGTGATTTGGCTAAACTGAATATCTCACCATGTCACTATCCTACTCATTTACCTTCACTTTTTCCCTTTTATCTAAAGGATAAAATGTAAAATACCCTGTTTGACTTTTACAACCCTTCATAACCTGGCCCTTTCCTTCCTTCCTTCCTAATCTTATATTATGTCCTGCTAACCTGCAATGAGCTTTCCTTGGCCACTTTGATGTTTCTTACATGACATTCCATATTTTAATTCTGGGCATTTTCACTGACTGAAATTCTCTCCCTCCTCATTTTGTCTCCTGGTTTCCCTAGTTTCCTTCAAATCCTGGCCAAAATCATATTTTATAAGACACCTTTCCATATCCACATTGATGCTGGTACTTTACTTTTATTGATTATCTCTAATTTATTGTGTTCATATCTTGTTTATAAATAGTTGTTTTCATTCTGTACCTCATATAAGAGTGTAAACTTTTTGAGATTAAAGACTTTTTTTTATTCTTCTTTACATATCTAGAGCTTAAAAGTGACTGGTACAGAGTAGGTACTTAAAAACTCCTGTTGACTGAAAATAGAGTCTGGATAACCACCTATCAAAGGTGTTATAGAAAAAGAAAATTCCCCTACTGTTATCGTTTGGATTAAATGACATCTGACATTCCTCACAACTCCAAGTTTCTCTATCTGAGACTATGAAAAAATCAAAAATGAATATATTTCCAAGTACATTTTTAAAGAAAACTATGCAGATAAGCTCCAGAGAATCAGATAAAAAAATTCAATAACAGTAAGTACCCAGACTAGCCACACAACTTTTCCCAATAACATATTCCAGTATCTTAATCCGTAATGCATGTCTTGATATAATTTAAAATCATTTTATTTGGTCCTATCCTCAGAGGAAATGGAGAACAGCTGCTCACCACCATCTGTACAATATCCCACATCATACTGAACACAAAATAGTTTCATGGATCATGTTCATATGCATTTCATATTACCAGATCTGTTAGAGAATCAGGAGTAGAAGGGAAGTAGTTATTAACAACCTTGAGGATCATAGTATTACATAAGGCACTATAAAATACAATAACAAGATGAGGAGGGGCAAATCATAAGTCTATGCTTTGTGTAGATTGATTGAAGAAGCAAAGTATGTTAAGATTAGCAAAGAAAAGATTTAGATGACATGAAAGCTATCATCAAGAATATGATATCTAATGTTGCCTGTATATTATTTTCTATTTCCTGCCTCCATGTCATTGCAAATGCTTTATCAATGACTGTAATACCCTTTTTTCCCTCCTTCATCCCTTGAAATAGCTGGCTATTTTAAAGACCTAGTTTAATTTTGACTCCTTACCTAAGTTTTTTCTTGGTCCATCCAGCCTCCTCTCACAAGTTGTTAGCATTCCCTAAAATTTCTTCACCTACAAAGGTGAGGTGTATTCTTAGTATTTTATTTTTTTATTTTTTTCACTTAGTATATTCTTAATAATTTCATTGAGAATTGAATTGTTTTAAAATTATTTAAAATCATTATCACATTATGAATATGGATCATATCATCATAGATTAATATTTGGAAAAATATTGGAGGTCATTTTGTCTCCCCAACCACTCCTTTGATTTTTTTTTTACATATTAAGAAAATGAAGATGTAGAGAGTTGGTGACTTTTTCAAGGTTACCCAGATAGTAAACTCCATGGTCAAAAACTGATACCAGCTTCCCTGATTCCAGAGCTGGTACTTTCTCACTACACTGTGCTACTTCCTTACAGTTTTCTTCTTAATGTGAAAGAAAACATGGACCAGATAAAGAAACAGAAACAAACAAACAAGCAAACAAAAAACTTCAAGAAAAATAAAAAGAATATTTCAATCCGCATTCTGATACCATTAATTTTTTCTCTGGGGATGGATATAAGATTTTTCATCATAAGTCCTTCAGAGTTGTCTTAGATAACTATTGCTGAGAATAGATAAAACATTCATAACTATTCATCTTATGATATTGCTGTTATTTTGTACATAGTAGAATTCACTTTGTATCAGTTCATGCAAGTCTCTCCAGGCTTTTCCAAGAGCATTCCACTCATCATTTCCCATAGCACAATAGTATTGCATCACAATCACATACCACAATTTGTTTAGCCATTCCTCAACTGATGGGCACCCCTTCAATTTTCAATTCTTTGCCACAAGAAAAGAACTGCTATAAATGTTTTTGTACAAATAGGTCTTTTACCTATTTTTTAAAATCTCTTTTGGGATACAGACCTAGTATTGGTATTACTAGGTTAAAAGGAATGTGTGGTTTTATAGCCCTTTGGGCATAGTTCCAAATGATTGAATGATTGAATGATTGAATCAGTTTGCAGCTCCACTGACAGTACATAAATGCCCCATTTTCCCCACACCTTCCACCATTTGCCATTTTCCTTTTCTGTCCTGTTAGCTAGTCTGATAGGTATGAGGTAGTACTTAAGAACTGTTTGATAATGATTTACTTCTTCAATCAATAGTGAGTTAGAACATTTTTTCATATGGCTAAAGATACCTTTGATTACATCATCTGCAAACTGTTCATATATTTACATAATTTATCAGTGGAGGAATGGCTCTTATTATAAATTTGACTCAGTTCTCTATATGTTTCCCCGTTATCAGGGAAACTTGTTTCAATAAATTTTTTTCAAAATTACTATTGCTAACTTCATTTTCCTCCATCCTATTTCCCCATTTATTCTATTCTCTTTCTCCTTTCACACTCCTCAAAACTATTTTGCTTCTGACTACCCCCTTCTTCATTCTTCCCTCCCTTCTATCACCCCTCTTTTCTCTTAATCCCTCCTCATCCTACTTTCTTGTAGGGTAAGATAGTTTTCTGAACCCAGCTAAGCCAATTCTGATGAGAGTAAGGTTCACTCACTCTCCCTCAGCTTCCCCGCCTACTTTCCCCTTCACTGTAAGAGCTTTTTCTTTCCTCATTTATGTGAGATAATTTATCCCATTCTACCTCTCCCTTTCCCTTTCTCCCAGTATATTCCTCTCTCACTATTTAATTTTACATTTTTTAGATACCATCCCTTCATAATCAACTCATACCTATGAATTCTGTTTATATATACTCCTTCTATCTGACCTAATAATAAGAAAGGTCTTGTGAGATCTAAGTATCATTTCCCCATGTAAAATGTAAACAGTTTAACCTTTTTAAGTCCCTTATGATTTCCCTTTCCTGTTTACCTTTTTATGCCTCTCTTGAGTTTTATGTTTGAAAATCAGATTTTCTATTCAGCGTTGGTGTCTTCATCAAGAATCCTTGAAAATCCTCCATTTCATTGAATATCCTTTTTACCCAGAAGAATTATACTCAGTTTTGCTAGGTATGTGATTCATGGTTGTAATCTTAGCTCCTTTGCCCTCTGGAATATCATATTCCAAGCCATCTGATCCTTTAATGTACAAGCTGCTAAATCTTATGTTATCTTGGTTGTGGCTCCATGATTCTTAACTTCTTGTTGTTGCTTATTTTTTTTCTGACTGCTTGAAATATTTTCACATTGACCTGGGAGCTCTGGAATTTGATTATAATATTCCTGAGAGTTTTTATTTTGGGATTTCTTTGAGGAGGTGATCTGTGGATTCTTTCCATTTCTATTTTACTCTGGTTCTAGAATATCAAGGCAGGTTTCCTTGATAATTTCTTGAAAGATGATGTCTATGCTTTTTTTTTTATCATGTCTTTCAAGTAGTCCAATAATTTTGAAATTATATCTCCTTGATCTATTTTTCAGGTCAGTTGTTTTTCAAATGAAATATTTCATATTGTCTTCTATTTCTTCATTCTTTTATTTTTGTTTTATTATTTCTTGATTTCTCATAAAGTCATTACTTCCATTTACTCCATTCTAATTTTTAAGGAATTTTTTCTTCAGTGAGCTTTTGTACCACCTTTTCCATTTGGCCAATTCTATTTTTTAAGTTTTTTTCTTTATTCAGTGAATTTTTGTGCCTCTTTTTTTCCCATTTAGTCAGTTGTGCTTTTTAAGCCATTCTTCTCTTCATTTGCTTTTTGGACTTTTTTACCATTTTGCTAGTCTGTTTTTTAAGATGTTATTTTCTTCAATACTTTTTTGTGTCTTCTTTACCAAGCTGTTGATTCATTTTTCATGATTTTCTTGCATAACTCTCATTTTTCTTTCCAATTTTCTTTCTACTTCTCTTGATTTCCAAAATCCTTTTTGAGCTGTTTCATGGCCTGAGACTAATTCATATTTTTCTTGGAGGTTTTGGGTGTAGTGGTTTTGACTTTGTTATCTTCTTCTGAGTGTGTGTTTTGTTCTTCCTTGTCACCAGAATAACTTTCTATGGTCAGAAAAATTTTTTTTTCTGTTGTTTGCTCATACTCCCAGTTTATTACTTGACTTAACTGTCTGTTAAAGTAGGGCTTTGCTCCCAGGGTGGAGAGCTCACTGTCCCAAGCTTCAGGAATTTTTTGCAGCTGTTTTCAGAGTTACTTCTGGGAACCTGTAAGCTTTCAGTTTTTCCCATGTAGTATGATCTAAGGAGAAGTGTTTACTATTCTTCTGGTCTGCACTCTCACCTGTGAGTGACCACAAGCACTCTTTTCTGCCCCGGAATTCTGAGAAGGGTCCCTGCTCCATTGCAGCTGCAAACTCCTCCTCACCCTAGAATTGTCACCCAAAACTGTGCATGGATCTGAGTATGGGCAAAGCCACAGAATCCTGCCTCAGTACTAGCAAAGAAACCCCTGTTATCTCCTTCTGACCATTTGTTTGACACTTTACTATCTGTGGACTGAGAACTCCAGAAGAAGCTCTGCTGCTACTGATTTAGTGACTCCTAAGGCCTGCTCCTGGTTTGCTGGGGCCTAGTCTGTGCTGGTATGGCCTGGACTATGCTTCACTCTCACTATGGTGTGACAGACCTTTCCTGCCAACTTTATGAATTGTCTTGGGCTGGGAAATTGTTTCACTCCATTGTGTGGGTTCTGTTGCTCTAGAATTTATTTAGAGTCATTTTTAAAGGTGTTTGGAGGGGTTTGGGGGAAAGGTCAGGTGAGTCCCTGACTACCATCTTGGCTATGCCTCTGTAATGATATTTTAAAATATCACTATTCATCTTCCACTAATATTTCCTTAGAATGTCAGTTTCCTGAGGGCTAAAGAAAAGATTTTTAGTTTAAGTACCAGTTGATTCTCATTCTACCAGGTACCACATTACTCCTTGATTTTACCATTCTGATGTTAGTATCATTTGTACCATTACAGTACATTATGGTACACTGACTCAGTCTGTACTAAATAGTTCCCCAGTTCTGCCTCAATCAGACAACATATTTCCCAAAGTGACCATTTTATTCTTATTGTCAAAATTACTCTGACAGTATCTGGATCAGTAGTTAGCTTGCAAAAGGAAATATTGATTAACAAATAATTTACTCTTCCACAGAACTCAGCACACAAGGAAATTAATAAGCCTACTTTTTCCTGCAAGTACCCCAAGCCATTCAAATTGGAGTTCCAAGGTTTTTACTGTCATATCAATTTGTTTTTATGACATACAATGTTCACAGTAGACTTTATTCTCCTTTACAAAAGCAAGGGGATCTGAATTAAACATTCAGTGTTCAGTATCCAATGGAAATTATTCCCACCAATATAATTTCTTTTTAGTGGGAATGCATGACATTTTAAAAAATCCGAATTTTTGTTTTTCTTTCCACAGCTGACTCCACTGAGACATATATACTGACTCATATCTCCATTAATAACCTAGTAATATTGAATCATTAAATATATGCCATAAATGCATAAGCAGACAGAAAGCTTTCATGCCAACAACATTTTAATTAGACAGAATAGAATTGTACATTGAAACTATTGAAAGTGTTTTGTTATACAATTCATATTAATGTGAAGGCAGCAGTGGTATAGTGGAATGAATTCTAATGTAGAATCTGAAGTCCTAAATAATACTAGTTCCAATTTTACCATTTATATACTATAAGACACTTTGAATCTCTAATCTTAATTTCCTTAAAATGAGCAGGTTGTACTGGAAGATTTCTAAGGTCCCTTACATTTTTGACATTTTGTCATCAGAACAATGCTTAATTGTATTCTCAAAATGCAGTACTAATCCTTCCCTAAATTGCTTTGTGTTCTTCCCATTAAGGAAAAGCATCCATAATAATACTTTGCCCAGGAAAGTGCTTGAATTGTTGAATAATGAAACTTACAAAACTTTTAAATGTGAATCAGGGTAGTATCCAACAACATATAAAAAACTCAATAAGTGCAGCTGTGGAAAATGATCATCTCTCCATATTTAGAAAGAATTCTCAAATATACCTTTCAGAAATTTTGAATGCTCAGAATTAAAGCAAATTTTGCATGTAGCAAAATGGTTTCCCAAATCCTTTAAGTAAAGAGGCTTAAAAAGGGATATTACTGTTTATAGACAAATGCCTATGAATGTTGTAAAATATGAAAAAAAAACCACATTGAATTAAATATCTAACAGAGGAAGTCACTAATTTTTTGAAAGTCAATTTTTAGGCCCTTTGCTATACTTTATAGAAATATTATTTTTTTTTAAAGAGAAACAGACTGTATCACAATAAACCTTGGAAAATTTCAAGAGACTTCATCTCCAGCTTGATTCTCTCCATCTCCTTGTGTTTTGTGATACTAAGACAATATTTGTATGTCCACAGAATATAATCTCACCCTAAAACTTTGCCAAAATATATGACTAAAGTTAAAATAGTAGATAAGAACATTGAACATGTGAAAATCAATAACCAAAGATAAACAAAGAAATTTTTTATTAATTTTTCAAAAGATCTGATTTTGTGGCATATCATATTATGTTATGTTATGTCATAATATTATTGTTATATTATCTATGCTATGTTATGCTCTGCTATACTATATAATTATGCCATGTAACATATACACATATATACATCAACCCATACGCATATAAATATATACCTAGGTATGTATGTATATGCATAATTTTACTTAAATATGATTGATTTCCTTTGTAATCTTAAGTATTTTTTAATCTATTTGTAAAGGTTATTTTCAGAAGAGGTTGTACACATATTTCACCAGATTGCCCAATGAGACCACAAAACAACAGAATTTAAGAACTATATCTAGAGAAATATGCTTTATTATAAGCATTATTCAATTGTTCCAGTCATGTGTGACTCCTTGTGACTCCTTTTAGGATTTCCTTGGCAAGGACACAGAAATGTTTTCTGTTTTCCTCTCTAGCTCATTATGCAGATGAGGAAAATGAGGCAAAGAGTGTTAAGTGACTTTCCCATTGCCACACAGTAAGTATCTGAATCCAGATTTGAACTCAAGTTTTCCTGACTCCAGGCCTGGTGCTCTGTTCACTGCACCACCTTGCTTCCCTGTTATAAGCATTATCCAAGTATATGTCTTGATTATATCACATATGTAACCTCAAGTTGGATAGATTTTATGCTCACTATACCTTTTCTATTTTCCAACCCTAGTCAGAAATATATCTTATCTTCTTTTTTCTTCTACTCTACTTATGCAACTTGGGAGAAAGGGGAGATGAAGGTCAGAAATGAGCAAAAAGGACAGAGGAGAAACAAAGGAGAAGAGGACTAATTAATGAATGATTAAGGTTAATGGACATAGAGAAACAACTGTAATCAAATGTGTAAACCTGGGGATATCTAAAACTTTGTCATTGCTTCTTTAAGTAGCAGAAGTCATAGTATTTTTGGTTGTGCTATATGTCTGCTACTAAATTATAAGTAATTATCATAAATAGTAATTCAGTAGCAACATACACAATGTATATGCAGCAGTCAAAATAACTGATGCTTTTTATTTCCTTGTAAGACTATTAAAAACAGTCATGTTAGAACAATTGAAGATAATTTAGAAAAACAAAAAACAAACTATTGTGTTTTGTAGACTTAGACATCTGTAATCTTGATAACTTCTACCCCAAATGTCCATGTATTCACCACAATGATTTTTAGCATTGCATGAGAAAAAGGAACCCATTGAAAAGAACATTTGAAATAGTATTAGACTGTAAAATAGAACAATATAGTGAGACTATCATAAACTAGAAATTTCATGAAAAAGAAAACAATTGCTTTCATAACTAGCAATTCACTACTACACAAAATATTGGTTTCTAAATCCTATTAGTGTATATCAAAACCATGACATTGTGTGATGAATAGAAAAACCTTTCACATTTTCTTTGCCTCAAAATGAAGGTGATTTAGTCATTGAAGTAAAAAATGCACCCATGTTGTGGCAATGGTTTTATATGTTAGCTGATATATAAAGGCAGCCACATAATTATAGGACACAAATATTTTTTTCTATCTATCTCTCTGTCTGTCTATTTTCAACACATTGAGAAAAACATAAGCCTGACAAACATGGGGACAGTTTACAACATTCCACTGAAGTCAGGTCAACCCATTTAGTCATAAATAATTATCATAGGGATCAGGGAGTCCTTCAGTTACTTAGTTTATCAATATACACTTCAGGGCAATAAAGAGATCCATAGTCACTTTGTACTTTTCCAGTGTGATGAAATGCAGAATTGTGAATAGTACTAAAGAAATGACCATATCAATTAGGAAAAGGTTGGTAAGTAAATCCACTGTCTTGTTCAAAAGATAATCTGTATGTAATACCACTATGATACTGATTGTGTAAGTATTTTTAATTAAATTTAAACATAATTGAGGTAGTATAATAGCTTATAGAGATATTTTCACTTGGGTCAATATTAAATCAAATGTCTTTTATTTACTTTTTGAAATATGTGAAGCTTTCTTTTTAATCTTAAACTGTTTGAGTGGTTTCTGAGTGTAGAGCATTCTACTTGAATCAATGTCTCATTTATAATGAAGTGAAGGATAGTAACATCAATTACATGCCCAAAAGATGTGCTTTGAATGGGAGGAGTAGTCCAATTACCTTGCAATAACTGTAAATTACTTCCATGATTCTACCTGAAACTTCTGGCTTTTGAGTCACCTATTTTACTGAAGTCATCATGGCTCCAGAAAGACCTCACAAAATGTACAGTATAGGCAAAAAGCCATACTGAACCACTAGGACCCTTCACTATCTCAACATAAATTAACTATTGCACTGTCTAGAAAGACCTTAAGGAATAAAGTAAAAGGTAAGTGAGTTCTGACAGTGTGTTATCTAAAATGTCAGATAAACGTGGATATAATGATGAACCTCATGTTCAATATTTACTTCTGTGTTCTTTAAATTTAGTTAAATATTAGATGGATTCAATCAGTTAAAACTTCATACAGCTTAAGGAAATATGCAGTCTACTTGTGCATAGATACATATAAAATTCAAATAGATGTATGGATTTACCTGTTTACCCACATACATCAAGAACAAAAGATCCTTGTGAATTGGGATTATTTCATTCTTTGTGCGTGTATCCTGAACATCAAGCACAATGTCTAGAACACAGTTATCATGATAAATACTTGTTGTTTTATTGATATTTTACTCTAAACTAAAGATGTCCTTAAATTAGTTGTGGAGAAGGAAAAACTTCTAGGACCTGGCTTCAATAGAATGCTTTGAGTTGTTCTCATGTTTGTCTGCCTTATTTTTTTCCCAATGTGTTGAAAACAGAGATAGATAGATAGATAGACAGATAGTTAGATATATAGAAAAATTCTACTTATTTAGTTTACTGGAAACACCTGGTGCCAACTACAAGTAGTATTGAAAAGGTAGAACAAAAATTCATGGGGAAAAATCCTTTATGGCTCAGTGCAATATAATTTACCCCAATTCTGCCTGACTTTTTCTTGACATTTCTCTTTCTCCCCTTGACTGTGGGATTCTTAAATTAAGAAGTTTATTTTTTAATGGAATGTCTATTTTATACAACACACATTTAAAACATCCATAAATATGATAATTTCTATGTCTAAGAACAACAGAAAAGGCCATATGAAAATGTGAATTCCTGTTATATATGTCTCTAAAGTATATATATATATATATATTTAATTTTGTGCTGTATTTTATAAATTTATTCAACTAACATGTATTTTCTCTACCTCCCACTTTTCTTTTTTCCTAAACAAGAAATCAGCCAGATCAAAATGGAAATTATATTTCTAAGTAGTTTCCCATTTAAAGCCTCTTGTCATATGAGGTCTGATTACTATGTTTTTTCCCCCAAAGTTTTCCTTTAATATTTTCTGGGGAGAACTTCTTTCTCTCACATTAATTAATTAAATTAAGTCAAATTGATAATAGAAGTAAATGACTTACTTACATGACTTTTGTTACTAAAGGTAATGACCATGACCATGTTTGCTAACTAAATATAGGGTCTTTGGAGCAAGTGTAAAATACTACTTATTACAGCAGAGTATTAAAATTACAAGTAAACATTATACATTTTTGATGATACCCTTGCCTTAGGGAAAGAAACATGAATCAATATCATAGCATGCAAAGATTTAATAAAATATAATGTGGATTGATTCTTGAAATTATTTCTGATGTATTAACCCAAATCTGATGCTACCATACATTGAATAATTTGGAAACTATAGGCAATAACTTAAGAAAACCTAGTCTTAATGATTTTTGATTCAATTTTATTTTATTTTATTTTCTATTCCAAATTATCTCCCCCCTTCTACTCCCTCCACTACCAATTGAAAAGGCAAGAAATATTTATTATATAAATGAAGTGCTGCAAAACATATTTCCACATTAGCCTTGTTACAAAAATATGCTTTAATATACACTCAGGCTTTATCAGTTCTCTATATGAAGATGGTTAGCACTTTTCATCATTAGTATTTTGGAAATGTCATAGATCATTGTGTTGATCAGAGTTGCTAAGTCTTTCATAGTTTATTATAAGGATATGTTTAATACATTCACTTTTTCTCCATTTGTTTAAGAGGGTTTTATGCCATAATAAATTTTTAATTTTTGTGAAAGCACATTGCACACCTAAGAAATATATATATACTTCATACTCCCTTTCAATATCTATCTATGTATCTATGTATCTATCTATCTATCTATCTGTCTATCTATTTTTCTCATGGGGACATCTCTATTTTCCAATTTTAAAAAGTAGGAATACAAAGGATTACACATTGTGAACAATTAGAGACCTCAAGGATCATTTAGTAGAAGCCTCTCATTTTACAGAGAACAAAACTGGGGCTAAGGAAAGGGAAGTGACTAAGTCAGGGTCACAAGATCAATAAGGCAAATGTAGCTAGTATTGGATGGAGGGACTGATCAAGGATTATAGCTGTCTTCTGTTGGCCTTGGGATGGAGCCTGGCTGAGCTCCTAGGAGGATAGGAGGCCTATGATCTTTGGTTTGGGGTCTGTCTTATCATCTCACTGGGAGTGATGTAGGCCCCTGGCCCCTGGATTTCTCTGGGACCCAAGTCAGGCAGGAGCTGACCACTGAAACAGCCAGAACTCTCTTCAATTTCTGTACTGCGTCCTGCCTCCAAGGGCTGTAAGCATTGCATGCTCTAAACCTGGGCTGGCCCAAGGGGCCTTTGGGGGACCTGGTTCCAGAAAGATGCTCTCAACTGCAGGTGAGAGCCTGATTTCTTCTTCTCAGAGCTTTGTATTATCTGGGCATAATCTATATCCTTCTGAGCTAGAAAGTGCCGACTGGAGCTCCTTGGGGAAATCTGGACCTTTCCCTGCTTAAGTAAATCAAGGGGCATTTCACCTGGGAGATACAGGGAGTATAGAAAGCTATACTGTTTCACCAGCTGGGGATAGATAAGGTCAAGCTCTGTCTGCATCTTATTTTCACAGGTTATAATCTGATCCTTTACTTCCAGTTTGGCTGCTGGAAGGGTGGCAGCTCCTCTGTGGTTGGTAGTGCCAGTGGTTGTGGTGTTGGCACAGGGTGTTGGGCTCCTTCTCCACAAGGGCTGCTCCCCACAATGACGGTAGCAACAGCTGCCAGTCGGTTCAGGATCCAGGTGCGCTCATGTTATATTACACATGAAAATGACCCAGGTTAGGATTCCATTCCTCACTACTGCATTCCTCAGGGAGGGCAGGAGTTGTTTCTTTGTTTTTTTTTCAATCTTTGATTTCTTTCACCCCCAAGGCCCTGCCCAGTCAAGACAATTTAGGCAGTAGGGACTTAATCTTTGCTAAAGGAGTGATCATGTGGAATGGGCTCCTCTAACTGGGACTCTCTAAGCTAATGCTGGAGGGTCTTTGGTGAGGGACACGAGGATGCTTGTTTGGCTACTGGATGGGCTGGATGGGCTGGATGGCCTGTGCTGTCCTTTCCAGCTCCAAAGGCTTGGAACCCTGAGAATGAATAAATGAAGGGAGGTTCTGGCAATGACTGACAGAAGTGGCCACCAGAAGCAGCCGAGAACTTCACAGCATTCTTTGACAGGTAGAAAGAGGGGAGGGGGCAGAGGAAGAGAATGAGAGACAGAGAGAGACAGTGCGAGACAGGGATAGAGAACTTTATTTATTTATTTATTTATTTATTTATTTTTAATTTTTTTAGGTTCTACTTATACATTCCTATTAAGCACATTTTCCCATTAGTCATGATGTAAAGAACAATTAGAACTAATGGAATGAATCATGAGAATGGAGCAACGAAACAAAACAATAAAGGAAAAGGAGAGCAAATAGTATGCTTCCATCTGCATTCAGACTCCATAGTTCCTTCCCTGGATGTGGATAGCATTTTCCATCCTGAGTCTTTGGGAGTTGTCTTAGATCCTTGCATTGCTGAGAAGGGCCAAGTCTATCAAAGTCAGTTACTGCACAGAGTGGCTGTTGCTGTGTAAAATGTTCTCCTGGTTCTGCTCATTTCACTCAGCATCAGTTCATATAAGTCTTTCCAGGCTTTTCTGAAGTCTGCCTGCTCACCATTTCTTAAAGCACAATAGCATTCCATTGCATTCATATACCAAAACTTGTTCAGCAATTCCCCAGTTGGGGCATCCCCTCAATTTCTGATTTTTTGTCACTACAGAAAGAGCTGCCATAAATATTTTTGTACATGTGGGTCCTTTTCCCATTTTTATGATATCTTTGGAATATAGACCTAAAAGTGGTATTGCTGGGTCAAAGGGTGTGCGTAATTTTATAGCCTTTTAAGCATAGTTTCAAATTCTTCTCCAGAATGGTTGGATCAGTTCACAACTCCACCCACAATGCTTTAGTGTTCCAATTTCCCCACATCTTCTCCAACATTTATCATTTTCCTGTTTTGTCATGTTAGCCAATCTCATAAGAATGATGTCTTACCTCAGAGTTGTTTTGATTTGCATTTCTCTAATCAATAGTGATTTAGAGAATTTTTTTCATAAGATTATAGATAGCATTAATATTTTCATCTGAAAACTATCTGTTCATATCCTTTGACCATTTATCAAATGGGGAATGATTTGTATTCTTATAAATTTGACTCAGTTCTCTATATATTTTAGAAATGAGACCTTTATTGTACACTGATCATAAAAATTATTTCTCCATTTTCTGCTTCCCTCCTAATCTTGGATGCATTGGCTTTGTGCAAAAACTGTTCAATTTAATGTAATCAAAATGATCCATTTTGCATTTCATAATGTTCTCTATCTCTTGTTTGGTAATAAATTCTTCCCTTCTCCATAGATCTGAAAGTTAAACTATTCCTTGCTCTTCTAGTTTGCTTATAATATTAATCTTTATATCTAAATCCTTTACCCACTTTGACTTTATCTTGGTATGTGGTGTAAGATGCTGGTCTATGTCCAGTTTCTGCCATACTATTTTCCAGTTTTCCCAATGGTTTTTTTTAAAAATATTGATTTCTTATCCCAGAAGCTGGAGTCTTTGGATTCATCAAACAGTGAATTAGCATAGTCATTGACTGTTGTGTCTTGTATACCTAACCTATTCCATTGATCCACCACTATTTCTTAACCAGTACCAAGCAGTTTTGATGATTGCTGCTTTATAATAAAATTTAAGATTTGGTAAAGCTAGGCCACCTTCCTTTCCATTTCTTTTCATTAGTTCCACTGATATTCTGGACCTGCTGTTCTTCCAGATAAATATTGTTATTTTTTTCTAGTTCTATAAAATAATTTTTTGGTAGTTTGATTGGTATGATGCTGAATAAGTAAATTAATTTAAGTAGAATTGTCATTTTCATTTTATTAGCTCAGCCTGCCCATGAACAACTGATATTTTCCCAATATTTATATCTGACTTTTTTGTGTGAAAAGTGTTTTTTTAATTGTGTTTTTAATTGTGTTTAATTGGGTTTGTTTTGGCAGGTAGACTCCCAAATATTTTATAAGCTCTATAGTAATTTAAAATGGAATTTCTCTTTCTATCTCTTGCTGTTGAGCTGTTAATAATATGTAGAATATATATAAATGCCAATGATTTGTGTAAGTTTATTTTATATCCTGCAACTTTGCTAAATCTGTTTATCACTTAAAGTAATTTTTGCTGGATTCTCTAAGTATACCATTATATCATCTGCAAAGAGTGACAGCTTTGTTTCTTCTTTGCCTGTTCTAAATACTTCAATTTCTTTTTCTTCTCTGATTGCTACAACTAACATTTCCAGCACAATATTGAATAACACTGATGATAATGGACATCCTTGTTTCACCCCAGATCTTAATTGGAAATGCTTCTAGTTTATCCCCATTACGTATAATGTTTGCTGATTGTTTTTGATAGATGTTATTTATCATTTTAAGGAAGACTCCATTTATTCTTGTGCTCTCCAGTGTTTTTAATAAGAATGGTGTTGTAACTTGCAATATTTCTTACTTATAGTATATCTAAATTTACTAAAATTATATTTGTTTCTTTAGTGTCTTCTTATTTCTCTATAGATTTATCTAGGTATGAGAGGGGTAAGTTAAGTCCATCATTAGTACAGTTTTAGTATTTTCTCCTGTAATTTATTTAATTACTTCAAGAAATAGGTTGCTATACAATTTGGTGCATATATGCTTGTTATTAGTATTAATTCATTTTCTATTGTACCTTTTCTATGATTATCTTTATTAGATATATTTTAAAGTTTTCTCTGAGAACATGATTGCTATCTCTACCTTTTTAATTTAGCCGAAGCATAATAGATTCTGCTTCAGATCCTTTGTGTGTATGTATCCCTCTTTGAACCAGTTCACTTGAGAGAGATGCTCAAGACTTTTCCACTGCCCCCCAATCTTTAGCTTCATTTAAAAAAAATCTTCCTCAGGCATCTCTTTAATGTGAAAAAAAATCCCAATGTTTTCCCCTTTTCCTTTCTTCTAGTGCATCAGTTATTGTCACCCATCCAGTCTCCTTTTGAGATCATCCCAACATAATTGATACACACTCATGCCCTCTAAGCAGACTAATTATAACTGCCTTAATGATGGTAATGATCTTAAGTGTTACACGTGTCATATTACAGTATGAGAATGTAAACAGTTAAATCTTGGAAAATATTTTGTGATTTCTCACTTATATTTACCTTTTTATGTCTTTCCTGAGATTCGAGTTTGAATGTTAAATTTTTAATTCATCTTGGTCTTTTCAAGAGGAATACTAGAAAGTCATCTATTTCTTAAATATTCATTTTTCTTCTGTAGGATTATAATTAACTTTTGCTGGGTAAGTTATTTTTTGTTGTAATTCTAGCTCCTTTGTCTTCCAAAAAAATCACATTCTAACTTATCTGTTCTTTTATAGTGGTGACTACTACATATTTTGTGATCTTGACTATGGAGATATAGTATTTCAATTCTTTCTTTTTTGTCTGCTTGAAATATTTTCTTTCTAACCCGAGAACTCTGGATTTTGGCAATAATACTGGTGAAAGTTTACATGGAGCTGTTTTTTTTTCCTTTCAGGAAATGAACAGTGAATCCTTTCAGTTATGACTATGCCTTCTGGTTCCAAGATATCTGGACAATTTTCATTTATAATTTCTTGAAATATATATTCTAGGCACTTTTTTAGATTGTGATTTTCAAGTAACCTTTTCTCTGAAATCATCTCTCCTAGAGGTGGTGGGTGGCACAGTGAATAGAGAGCTGGAACTGAAGTTAGCAAGACCTTAGTTCAAATATGGCCTCAGATAATTACTAGCTGTGTGAACCTGGGCAAGTTACCTAACCTTGGGTTATCTCAGTTTCTGTGTTGGTAAAATGGGGACTGCACCTTCCTCTTAGTGTTCTTATGATGACCGAAAGCAGTAATGATGGTAAAGTAATTAGCATAGAGCCTAGTATATTTTGGAGGGTTTTCTTGGCAAAGGTAGCCTGCCATTTCCTTCTCATTTTTAGATTAGGAAACTGAGGCAAAAATGTTTATGTAATTTTCTAAGAGGCACACAGTTAGTAAGTGTCTCAGTTCAGATTTGAATTCAGATCTTCCAATCTTGAGGCCCAGAACTCTCTCAACTATGCCACTTAACTGCCCCATCTTTAATATAATAAGCACTATATAAATGATAAATGTTAGATGTTGTTGTTGTTGTTTTCTAGGTCAGTCATTTTTCTTATAAGATATTTCACATTTCCTTCTATTTCCCCCACTTTTTGGGCTTTCTTTTATTTTTTCCTTGATGTCTCATGGGGTCATTTACTTCCATGTGAGAAATTCTAATGTCAATTTTAATGCAATTATTTAATTAATTTAATATAAATAGCTTCTTCTTTTAATTTAATTAATTACATTTTAATTTATTTCAGCTGTGTTTTATATATCTTTTACCTTTTGGCCAATTACAGTTTATAAGATTTATTTTCTTCCATAACTTTTGTACCTCTTTTACCAAGTTGTTAATTCTCTTTATAAATTTTTTTTTGCAGAGATCTCATTTCTTTTCCCAATTTTTCACCTCTGCCTAACTTATTTGATTTAAAATTATTTTTTGCTCTTTCCTTAGTTATTGTAGCCATTCTTTTTTTTTAATTTTTAGGCAATTGGGTTTAAGTGACTTGCCCATGGTCACACAGCTAGTAAGTGACAAGTGTTTGGTCTGAGGCCGGATTTGAACTCAGGTCCTCCTGACTCCAGGGCCGGTGCTCTATCCACTGCACCACCTAGCTGCCCCATAGCCATTCTTATTTGACCTTTGTCTTATCTAAACTTTTTTTTTCATCTTTACTTTTAGATGGTTTCTAGTCATTGTCTTTTCTGAATCTGTGTGTTGAGTTTCCTTTTCATCACAGAAGCTTTTAATGGTCAGGTTATTTTTTTAGTTTGTGATTTTTTCTGACTTTCACAGATTGATCTAAAACTCTATAGATTTTTTTGTGCTTCTAATGTGGTATGATATATTGACAGATTTGGTCACTGGCTTCCCGATCTTCTCTCTGATTTTTTAAAAAAGAACTTCCTTGCTCCCTTGTGACTGTTTCCATCTGGAATTGTGACCCATAATTGTTAATGGGCAATGGAGCTATCATGTAGTACTGGTTGCACCTAGCATTAGTAAAGGAGTCTCTTGGAATCTATTTCTGTCAAGATATTTCATCTTTTTGTTGTCCCTGGGTGCTGCTGTATCCCCACAGCCCATAGACAACAGATCTTCTGTCTCACTTCCAGACAGCTTGAGATCTTACATCTGCAGATTTCTCTTACTATCTTCCTAAATGTCAATGGGATGGGGAAAAAAAATATGACAAAATTCTTATTGACTTTCCATTTTGAAGAAGAGATTTTGGGAGGAAGTTTGGTTCTAATGAATTTTTCCTTCATCATCTTGACACCATCCCTCTTGAGCTACTTGTATGATAGAATTCTTAATGTAGTATGTAATCATTGAGAAAGTAGGAATATTTCTTTCTAAACCTGTTGTTTTCATAAAACTATAATAACATGTATAAATAAAATTTATAAAATTATCATACATCAGTATATAATCAAGATAGCAGTTAGTCCAATTAATTTATCTACAGATCCAAAGTTGAAATGGCGTAAATACATTCTGTGGGGTCTGTACTTGTGATTTAATTGTTATTAAATTAAATAGAGATCTCCCATTGAGGTAGTTTTTTTCCCGCCATAGCAAACCAGGAACTATATTATTCAATTCAATTCAACAGACATTTCTTAAGTACCTACTATAAGTACCAGGCACTCTTCTAGGCATTGGGGATATAAAAAAAAACATGGAACCATCCCTGAAACTTATAATCATAGAGGATTGCCTGAAGCACTCAACTACTGTTTGTTAGAAGTAGAGCTTGAACCTCCTGCATTCTTCAATAGGTTTTATAAGTATAAATATATTCCCACATATATAATTATGTATACACATATATTATATATACATATATATGTATATATATGTATTTATATATATTTATTCTTTGCTAGAACGGTAATTAGAAGTCACTTTTCCTCAAGGGAATTTTTGAGAGCTCTGAAAATTTTATTTCATTAGAAATATATATATATATATATATATATATATATGTATGCATGTATACGTATATATATTTGTGATACAGGCTTCCACCCTCTTTCCATCTTAGAATAAGAAGAAAATGCTATAGTATTTTGCTATGGTTGGCATAATTGTCCAACAAATTACTTTTAGAAGAGAAAATGAGAAATCTTTTGATGTCATAAGTAGACTCTGACAAACTATTGATGCGGTTGGCACCAAAAAATCCATTACAGAAAATAGCTATTACTGGTGCCAGGTCATCAAGACATGTATTTTCTTTTTTTTACTAACCTATACACACATTCAGGTCAATACTCTGACCTAAAATAAATTACAAAAGTAAAAATCAGAAAATGTGAAAAATTGTGGAATATTAATCCATGGACAATGAACAATGTGAAATTTCTCCCCCAAAACACTATTGGAATTAAATACACACACACACACATACACATATATGTTACTATAACACTAAAAGATATATGTCTGTTTGTAGGTTAGTGTTTGTATTTATGTATGTGTATTATATATATGTGTGTGTGTATATATATATATATATACACACACTCACATGCACTTATACACTTTTTTTCATCATTTTGAATCACTGGACAAGAGAAAATGAAAATATCAAAAAAAATTTCCTGGCCAATTTCAACTTTAATCTCCAAGAGGAAAAGTGAAACAAGCTGCTCATAGCCATTTCAACAGGTCTCCTTCAGTGAAATTATTCCATTATGTTTTTTGCATTTAGCTAGTAGCTATCACATTATTGGTATGTATGAGGTGTTCAGGGAGGACTAGCACCTCTGGTGTGAGCGCTTGCTGGACCCTTTTCAGGGCTGCTTATCCACTTTTGAGGTCCAACTTTCACCTATGGCTCCAAAAAACAGTAGTATGTGCAGTAGTCACACTGGGATGGGCTAAACCAGGTTGAGGATAACCATCAGTCCTCAAACTAGTCAATGGGTTGGTGGGGGGGATGTCTATCCCAAGCATTGAAGACTTTCTCTCATGGAATGACTGACAAAAAAAAATTGTTCAAATGGTCATGATGGTGGCTGAAGCAAGCTCTGTGGAACCATTAAAACTTGGTCAGACATTGGATACACTGACTGCATCCTGGGCCAATTGTCATTCATCCTTACTTTTGTCTTGCCTTTGGACTTGAATGGCTCTAGAGGAGAGACTGAGGACAACTTTGTAAAACTCTGCTTCACATAAATCCCATTTGTGCACAAGTCAAGACTTCACTCTATGATATCATTGGTCCTCTTTGAAAACAAAAGATGAGCAACCATAACAACCAGATTATTATAATTAGTCAATATTCATTTTTCCTTTCATCTTCCCATCTTTATTTCCACTTTGTTCCCTTCCCTTATTTTCTTATCTTTAAAAATGTCCTCATGATAGTACTTACATTTTCCTGGAATTCCTCTACAGTATTTCTTGCATTTATCATTTCCCAGCTTTACCTTATGGTAGCAAATATTTCTTGTTGATATCTTTTTTTTTTGCCTGAGTTTCTTGTCAAATTCCAATTCCAATTAAATAGATATTTGTCAAACAGTCCCAGATTCTCAGAACCATAGAATTTCAGAAGTTAAGTGAGATGCAAGAGGCCAGCTCTTCCATAACACACTAAAAATCAATTATTTTACAAGATATCTTCCACATAATCAACTAGTCATTGCTCAAAGACTTCAAATGAAAAAGAATCCTTTCATTCTATTCAATTCAACAAGCACTTTCTGCCATGACAATCCATTCCCTGTTTACATAGCTTTAGTTGTTAAGAATGCTTTTCTTCCACCAGGTTTAAATTTTCTTCATTGCAACTTCCATTCTTTAATCCAAGGTCTATTCTTTGCAGACAAGCAGATAGGATTCTACTCCACAACCAACCTGCTAATCCTTGAAAGGAGCTCACATTTCCACTTTAAATTTATACTTTTAAAATATTATTTCTTTTACTTCACCAGGTATCACTATATGAGGTATCACTATAAAGGAATCATGTCTACTTTAAGCTATGTATTTGTCTCAGAAGTTAACTTTGCACTGTAGGCATTTATCTAATGTTTATTTGAAGAATTAAAGTATAGACAGACTCAAGTGTTTCACTTAATAATATAGGGAAGGGAAAGGAAAGGGGACTTACATTCATATAGAAGCTATCATATGTCAGTAATTACACTAAAACCTTTACATATATTATCTCACTTGATCCTAATAATCCTGGGAAGTAGGTGCTGTTATTATACCCATTTCATAATTGAGGAAACTGGGGCAAACAAAAGTTAAGTGACTTACCTAAGGACACATCCTAGTAAGTGTCTGAAGTTGGATTTGAATTAAGTTCTTCCTGATTTCAGGCCCACTTCTCTATCAATGGCACCATCAGCTGCCTCTGTGTAATTTTTCATAATGTTGAAATTTACCTCCTTGAAACTTCCAGATATTACTGTTAGTTTTGACACTTGAAGTTAGACAAAGCAAATCTAACTTCTCTTCCAAATGACTTCCCTTCAAATAATTGACTTCTGCTTTTATTTTTCCCTTAATTTTTCTCTTGTCCATAGTTCAATATCTACAATTCATTCATATGGCATCAGTCCTATCCTGATTGCCCATGTCTGAATGGTCTCCAAACTGTGGATGCCCTTCTTTCCTCAAATGAGGTAGATTGAATTGAACAAAACACTTCAAATGTGTTCTGCTCAAAATAAATGACAACAGAAATATTCTATATCCAGTCTTGGACATGATACCTTGATTCATGGAGTATGATATTGAATTAGATTTCTTGTATTTCCTTTTCAACTCTTTTTGAGCATGCAGCACGCTAAAACTTTAAATCATTTTAGATGAATTGCTTTCAGGCCAAGACTTGCATATCTGATATTTGCTAGTTTGATTTTTTTAACCCAAAGGTAAAACTTTAAATTTATCCCTCTTAAATTTCATCTTAATCAAGTCACTTCAATGTTCTAGCCATCAACTCTTCTTAAATTCTTACAATATTATCCATTACATTAGTTAATATGTCTATGTCTTCTACAAACTTAATAAGTATACCTGTTGTGCATATTTCTAAATATTTAATGCATACGTTGAGAGGAATGATTTTTTGGCTTCTCCACTGAAAACCTTTTTACAATCATTAACATCTGCTCTTGGGGTCTGAGATTTTAGTAGCTCTAATTCCACATAATTCTAAAGTTTTATATACCACATCTCTCCTTTTCTATAATAATAACATTAGCAACTTTGTGAAATATTTTGCTAGGCTCCAGGTAAACTCTATGCAAATAATTCACTTGATCAACCAGTATAATTAAACCATAATATTTCCAATTAAACTGACACACATTAGAATGCAATTTACATTAATAGACATTTACATAGCAGTTTATGTTTTGCAAATCTATTTTTATAATCTCATTTCATTTGGTCCTCATGACAACTCTTGAGATAGACACTAAAGCTAACTGGAATTATTATCTACATTTTATTGGTGTGGAAATTGAGGTTTAATGAAACAAAGTGCCTGGCTCATGGTCATACTGCTAGCCAATATAAAATCAGAATTCAAATCCAAGTCTCTCAAAACTGCAAGTTTAGGACTGATTTCACCATATCAGGTTTCCACTAGCAGATTATCTCTCCATCAGGGTATACTTTTATACAGTTTAACAAATTTAATCAACCTAAAGGGAAGTACAAAGAAAAATATCATTTAAGTATAATCCAGTCAAGTAATTGAAACATCAAATGGGAAAACAGAGTGGAAAGTTCAAATTTGTCCTCTTCTTTCTTTCTTCATACATAGACAGGTTTGAGCAAAATCCTGTGACATAAACTGTAGTTTCTTAAACCAGGGAGTTAGGCCAAAAGTTTAGACAGCACCTAGGAGCATCAGATTATTCGTACGTAGTCACAGACCAATTGCCAAAGAAATAAATTTCTAAACCAAGGGTCAGAGATAAGAGGTGGAACCAAATTAGCAAACATGAGCCATAAATAGGATCAGGGAACTTCCCACAGCATGGGAGTAGAGGGGTAGGAAATATGGGCTAGGGTTAGCAGAATCACCTATCATGGTCAGGATGAGGCTATGTCAAAGCTGGTTTCATATTCAAGTACAGGATGATATAATAAATCAGCTTCCTGTTCATGAATGTATATTTTATGCCAGGGCCAAAGAGAAAGGGCCATTATCCTATTCTGCCTCAATGAGGTTCAGTTAATCTGTTCTTCTCCATATATAGTATAACTAATGAAAACATCTATCTCTAAGTGATGGTGAGCAAAACTCAGGAACTCAACCAGCCAAAAAGTACCAGATAGAATGCCTAAGCAGTAATTTGTGGTCACAACATATAAGCACTGACCTACAAGTCAAAGGAGAATCTAGATGAAGAAGAGTCAATAAAATGAGTCAAGGTAATGAATCCAGAGACTCAGTAATAATGATTTCCTTCATTTGAAGGATCTTCTTATAATAGAGACATTTAATGGCTATGTATTATTACTTTATACATACTTACCTGAAGGTTGCAGAATATGTGTCTTTGATGCAATGAGCTATATAAAGAATTCCTTCTTCTTACCTATCCCTGTGATACTGAAGAAACAGAGGGATATGAGCTGAGAATGGATTCCCATTCTTTTTTTGTTTGCCAGGAGAAATAAAAGTATACACAATAAAATGAATACACACATTTTATATATATATATATATGTATATATATGTATACACACACATATATAATATATAATATACATATATATAATATACACACTCATACACATATATGCATACACACACATATATACACACACACATATGCATACACACATGCTTTTATATATACACACATATCTATACATATATACTTATATATATACATACACACATATATACACATTATATATTATACATATATACACACATATACATGTACACATTATATATATTATATATATTAAATATATGTTGTGTGTGAGTGTTTATAACAAATATAAATATACACACAGATTTTCTCGGGTAGGGAAGGTAGAAACATAAAGAAAGCTTGCTGGCCAAGAGGAAGCTGGCATTGCCATTATAAAGACAAATATTCTGTAGTCTCTAGCAATTTTTTTTAAGATTTTGTAGTCTGAATTATCCCTGGCATGGGATTTTTTTCCAGTCATCACATTGTTTCTATGAAACTAACTGCTTTCTATTTTTTTTAATCTAAAGTTATGTTTTAGCATAATCAACTAATGGTTTTATGTGAGTTTTGTATGTAGTAAAAAAACTCAAAATGATTTTGAATCAAGGGGAAGAGTAAATGTGTATGAGGAAGTAAAATCTTTGTGATATAATGAAAACATCCCTGACATTGAAGTCACAAATCCTGCCTTTAATCTACTGCTTGTTCAGCCTTGGACAATTCACTTAAATTTCTCTGATACTTAGTTTCCTCATCTGTTAGATGATACACTTGGATTAGATGAACTAAAAAGCCACCATGAGTTCTAAATGTATGATCATATGGAGCAATCCAACACACACTCTAATTGCCTTCATCAAGAGAAGAATGGATGGCACATCATTTAAGCAGCTTCATGCAATTCTGCTGTCCCTTGAACATAAACCAGACTTTTTACCTTCATCCTTGTGCTTGCATCCTCCAAATCTGATCTTGAGGTCTTCCTCCTCCAATAAACCTTTACAAATGACCACACAGTGGTTGCTTCAATAGACAGATTATGCAGTGTGCGTATTTACTATTGTTTTCTTACACTGTACTTTAAACATTAGTACTGAGATGTAGCCTAGAATGTTCTGTAATCTCCATACATGTCTATTGTCTAGGAGTTTTCTAGATTTTAGTGCATTTAGGTCTTCATCAAGTAATGAACAAACCTATCATATATACTAGATAAATGTTGAAGCAAAATTAAGTTATTTCAGGTGGTTTGCATTGTATGTATTTTATAACATTTTATAACATTTATTTCCTTTTACAAACAACTTAGCCCTTTCTCAAATCAATGGACAAAATGACAGTTCTAACCTTAACTTCTTTTCTGCAATTTTCCCCACCAACTTCAAAGCTTCTTCATACTCAATCTCCTTCACATTACCCTCTGAAGCCCTGTGGATTTTCTTTAACATGTGATTCTGCCTTTAAAGTCAATGAAATCACCATCAACAGAAGATACATGCAGAGATGCTGAAGGAGATGAAAATGAATCTGTCCAACACAACAGTGTTATAAGCTGCCCTTCTCCATGAACCCCTTAGCAGGATTGGGGGGAAATAATGAAAGCCCAGATAGATGTTTTAACATTTTCAAAGGGTATCATTTTTTTTCTTTTTTTCCTTCCTTTAAGTTTCACTTTGATGGTAACTGTTAATAAACCCAGGTAACTTTATTTTTTTTGATCAAAGACCTTATTTGCCCTACTCCACTTAAAAAATCCTTTCAACATTGTTCCCACTTACATTTAAAAAATCTATATTATATTTAATACTGCATTTTCAGTTTTAAAAGAGATGTGCACACACAATAATCCAAGTTAACTATCTCCAATGTGATTTTGGAAGAGACTTATGCCTTTCTTTCATTATTGCCTTTTGTTATTCATTTTTTTTTCAGATGACTGAGCTAGAGATGGGGAGTGGAGGAAGGAGAAGTCATTTTCCTGTGACTTGCTTATAAATTGGAAGGATCTGTGAAGAACACAGATCATTAATTACAACTTTGTAAATTTGATATGTATAGGCACCCCAAAAATCTTAATAAGTTTTGAGCTTTAATATGCATAAATAGCTTAAAACTGGACTGAGACTTAGTGGACGCCTTGCATGCTGTTCCTGTCAGAAGACTTGGGTTCAAATTCTGACACATACTTTCTAGACATCCTAGACAATTCATTTAACTTCTCAGGGTTCCAGAAAATTCTTTAAGACTATAAGTTTAAAAGCAGGTATGGACCTGAATTGGTAGAGGAAATTATCTCAGAAGGAAGGAAGGAAGCACTTATTAATCATCTACTACATATGGACATTCAAGGAAGATTAAAAACTCTGCTGTGAAGGCTGCCAAGCCCTTTTCAAAGATGCTTTCAACCTTTTGTGTCCAACTCGTCACTTAACTCTCACCTGTGGCTCCAAAAAACTATAGGATGTGTAGTAGCCACAATGTCATAAAACATTTCAGTAGATAGGCTAAACCAGGTTAAGGGTAACCAATGGGACTCAAAGCCATTGATGAGTGGGGGGGTGATAACCACCCCTAGCAAATGAAGACTTTCCCTGTTGGGGAGAAAAATGGAAGAGAAAAACTTTTTCCTTTTTTTTTATTAATTTCTTTTAACTTAACTTTAACTTAACTTAAACACTAAACTTAAACACTGAAACAAATACAACATAAGAAAAAAAGAAACATGTAAGCTTAAAAACAAAATAAGAAAAGAAAAAAGCATTTTCATATGCACAGTAGAACATAAGAAAGGGTTCAAAATATACAATAAATGTCCTTTTCCAGAAAACCTGTATGATAAATATTACACATTGTGTTCAGAGCTGTCCATCTTTTCTTTCCTTCCTTGTAAGTTTTCTTTTGTTCTCTGTTGTGCACTTTACTTTCTTCCTTTTTACCCTTCCCCTTTATATACACATACACAAACACACACACACAGACTTACATGCACATATATACACTTAAATATATATAATCATACCCATATATAAACATATACATTCACACGTGTCTATGTAACACCCTACTATACTTGTTTGTCTTCTGTTTCTGTGGTGGTGAAAAACATTTTCCTTCATTAGTCCAAGTCTTTCCATAGTTTTCTAAGCCCACTAACTCATTTTCTATGCCACAGCAATGTTCCAACCTTATACTGTCTAGTTTTTTTAAATAGTCTAAAACAATATAGATTAATATGGATGCAGGATAATTTCCTTATTTTTCTCTTTTGATTAAATATTTTAGCTTTAACTTTGTCTGAGACATGATTACTTCCCTTGCTTTTCCCCCTAATATATTCTACTCCTGATCTCTATTTTATATTTGTGTGTATCTCTTATTTCTTATCCATCCTGACTCCTCTATTTTACTTATTTGATATACATACAGTATTCCAAGACCTGTGTCTTTTAGGCTTGCTGCTGCTAGGTGTTGTGTGATTCTAATTGTGGCTCCTCCATATTTGAATTGTCCATTTTGTTCCTCATAATATTTTCTCTTTGAGCTCAGGGCTTTGGAAAGTGGCTATTATATTCCTATAGGTTTTCCTCATAGGCTCTCTTTCAGGTGGTGAGAGGTGGATTTTCTCTATTTCTACTTTCCCCTCTTGTTCTAATGCTTCAGGACAATTTTCTTTAATCATATTTTGTATTATTGTATCAAGATTTTTTTTATTGTAGCTTTCAGGTATTCCCATTATTCTTATGTTTTCTTTTCTTGATCTGCTCTCCTGATCAGTTGTTTTTCTTATGAGATGTTTCACATTCTTTACTATTTTTTCATTCTTTATATTTTGTTTTATTATTCCTTGGTCTCTTATAACTAGACTGTCTTCCCCTTGACAAATTGTAGTTTTTGAGGAGTCATTATCTTCCTTAAGATTCTGGATCTCCTTTCCAGTTGGTTAGCTTTCTTTTCAAAATCTTCTTGTTTTTCTTAGATTGTTCTTATTTTTTATTTAATTTTTCCTCAATCTCTCTCATTTGATTTTTAAGTTTTTTAAAGTTCTTCTATAAGTGATTTTTGGGCAGGTGACCATTTGGTATTACTCTTTGGGGCAGAGGAGTTTTTTTTTTGCTTCAGTATTCTCTGTTGAAGATGAACCCTGGTCTTCTTGATACCCACAGTAACTTTCTTTGATTGTTTTTTTTTCCTTTGCCTGCTCATTTTTTGATTTTTAAAAAAAATTTTAGCAGCTTCTTATTGTAATCATCTTTAGTCCTTGGGTATAGGGTATGGATTTCAGATCCTTCTTCAGTTCTTTCCTCTAGCCTGGAATGGAAACCAAGAACTCCACCCACCCATAAGTGGAGTCCCCATCCCACTGCTTCTGTACTCACCAAGCATGTTCCGGTTCCTTCTCACCAGGGACTGCATCTTAGCCATACAGCTGGGCCTGGCATCCCTTATCAGCAGAGGTTTCCTCAATTTTCTCCACTCAGATGCCTGACTCCCTACATTGCCAGGGGGATGATGAAAATTCTTGTGTCTGTGGCCAAGACTACTGCCCCAAGGCTTGCTGCTTGCTGTTTTAGTGGATCTAGCCTAGAGGTGTTTACTCTTCACAGGTACCAAACCTCAGCCCTAGGATTTTTCTTCAGATCTTCTCCAACTGTCTCAGGAGGACCACTGTTATGCCCCAACTCTTGTTTATTTTTACTGCACTATGTTCACCCTGAGGTGTTATTTTGTCTTGTTTATGAGGAAAATCTGAGAGTTTGGGATTTTCTGACCTACCCTGCCATCTTCCCAGAATCTTCTCCAAAAAACTTCTCCAATGGCCATGAAAGTGGCTGAAGAATGCACTGTGAAGTGCCTAGGGCTTGGTTATACATCAAATATGCCAAGGTTATCCATTGCATCACAAGCCATTGGCAATTGTGTGAATTTTTGCCTTGCCGCTGGACTCTGATGACTCTGGAAGAGAAAATGAGGCTGAGTTATTGCATAACTCAGCCTCACATTCAACTTATGTGTGAGTCAAGAGACATCATCCATACCATTTTAACATTTTTACCTACCTCAAAGTCCAGTGCCAAAGGCAAATGTTGAAGCTGCAGGTGTAAATACACTGTAATCTGTAGTCACGATACAGCATGCAGGTGACCCAGAACATAGAGTCATCTTCTTACTGGATTGAAGCAGCAATATGATTCAGCAGCCACCTGTGTGTCTGAGCACCATTTACCTCCTGGGTTGAGGAAGGGGCTAGAAAAGTGCCCCAAAACTGTTTATTTCACCCAACCTAACCCTGGCCTGTCTAGCTCAGAAGGTGTGCATCATGCCCTGAAGTGGAAAAACAAAAACAAAAAAAAAATGTACAAAAGATTCCCATATAGTTTTCTCAAGAGTCTATCATATCTAACATTTCTAAGATTCTCTTCTTTTCCTTGACTTCTTTGTTTTTTGTTTTATGGTTTGATTTATCTAGCACTGAGAGGGGGAAATTGAGGTCCCCCACTAGAATAGTTTTATTATCTATTTCTTCTTGTAATTCATTTACCTTTTCCTTTAACAATTTGGATGCTGTGCCATTTAGTACATTATGTTTAGTAATGATATTACTTCATTATCTACTGTCCCTTCTTAGGAAAGATAGCTTTTTAGTATCAAATGAGTAGATAGATATATTTTTCCCTCTTTGAACTAATTTAGATGTGAATGGCATTCAAGTGTTTCTTGTCCTCTACCACCCTTACCATTTGTCTCTACAATGTAAAATCTCTTCCTTATGTGCCTCTTTTATGTAAGATATTTTTCCCCATTCTTCCTCTCCCTTCTTCCTTATCCCAGGATATTCCTCTTTGTCCTCTATCCATTTTTCTAAATCATCCCAACACAGTCAATTCACTCCTGCACCTTCTTTTTATGTAGAATCATTCTAACTTCCTTGATAATGATGAAGTTTTAAAATATAGATGTATCATCTCCCCATATAGAAATATAAATAGTTTATAACTTTATTGATTTTCTTATGACTTCTCTTTCTTGTCTACCTTTCTTTTCTTCTCTTGATTTTTGTAATTGAAAATCAAATTTTCTCTTCAGCTCTGATCTTTTTTTACCTGGAAGGATTATACTCAGTTTTGCTGGGTAGGTTATTCTTGTTTGTAATCCCTGCTCTTTTGCCTTACAGAATATTATATTCCAAGTCCTCTCTTCCTTTAATGTGGAAGTTGCTAAATTTTGTGTGATCCTGACAGTGGTTCAACAATATTTTAATTATTTCTTTCTGGCTGCTTGCAATATTTTCTCTTTGACTTGAGTGTTCTGGAATTTGGTCATAGTATTCCTAGGAACTTTTATTTTGGGATCTCTTTCCAGTGGTAATCAGTGGATTCTTTCAATTTCAATTTTACTCTCTGGTTCAGGGATAGTAAGTCAGTTTTCTTTCATGATTTCTTGAAATATGATGTCTAAGCCTCTTTTTATTTTTTTATATGAACCAGGAAGTATCTAGTTTATTTCTCTTCCTGTTCGATGGCTAAAGGAGACAACTAATGTCAAAATATAAGGTGGAGAGAAGTTCTCATGTTTCATAATGCTGAATTTTTCCAAATCAGTTCTTGCTTCATTGAGGAAACATCAATGTGAATTATGACATACCTATCAGTTTTCTTGTAAAATAAAAAGTCATATTAACTCTCTGATCTCTGACCTGTAGAATCTGTTGGGTTTTTAGACTGGCTTTTGATTTAATTGGCATTGGATATTCCTGATTAAAAACCAAGCAAACCAAAAACTCCTTTTAACATTGTACATTGGAACATCTTTTCAGTCAGTTTCTATGAAAGGCAGCACTTGAAATGAGGTTGTCCTGATTCTGAGGCCAACTCTCTAACCACTACACTACAACTACCACTTGTAGAGAGTATTAAGAACTAATAATGATAATAATAGTAATAATAATAATAATTAATGTTTTATTAGTATTTTGGGGGTTTACAAGGATAGATTAGATAGATGGATACATAGATAGACAGACAGACTGACAGACAAACAGACAGGCAGGCAGACAGACAGACAGACAGACAGATAGATAGATACATAGATAGATAGATACGTAGATAGATAGATAGATAGATAGATAGATAGATAGCTAAATAGATAGATAGTATTTTTATTTTGTGATCATGACTTTCAGGTAGTCCAATAATTTTTAAACTATCTCTCCTGGATCTATTTTCCCAGTCAATTGTTTTTTTTTATAATGAGATTTTCCACATTTTCTTTTCTTTTTTTCTTTTCATTTAATTTTTTTTGCTTTTTTGCATGTGCTTGTACTTTAGATGATACCCATTCTTCTTTCCCCTATCAAGACTCTTAACTCCACTTCTCCAGACTTTGTCTCCATCAGAGCATAGGCTCAACACCTCTGTGATGCCAATTTATATACTGCTCCTCCCAACTGAACAAAGCAATAAAAAATCCTTAAAACTCACAGTTTAGAAATATTCCTCAGTATATGATACAGACCATGAGAATACTTTCTTTTATTTTAATCTCTGAAGGACAGAGAAAACCCTAAAGAAAAAAAGCTCTTAAAACCCCAAATCTCAGAATTAGCATCAGTATACTGATTGGTTAGAATGCCTTTTGAAATCCCTAACAAGGGTATCCCACCAAATATTCTTTTACAATAACATTTATCACACCATTTTAACTCAAGCTAAAGTATTAGAATTGCTTTGCCATGATGTAACATCATTCAGTCCATCACCCTTTTGTATTATATTTTTTATGTAACTGCACTTTGCAAAATCATTTCACTTGACAACATCAATTTGTGGAAGCAATTAACAGTATTAGGAAATATAGTGAGTCTGCCATTATACAAAGTATTCAGTCTATGCTTAACAATTGCTCCCACTACAATTCTCCAACTAATTTAATATTTCATGTTCCACATACATATTCTAATTTCTTTAGTACTTTCCTAACTTTGATTCATGATTTCATCTGTAAATGCTTTATCTGCCAAAATATATCACAATCCTTCATATTTTTTGGAGGAGAAGACACTTCATAAGTTGCTCTGGCCAGAAAAAAAAAGAAGAAATCTAAGCTGAGAGCCAATATTATGGTAAAGCCTTTTTCTTTTCTAGTACAGCAATGTAGTTTTCTCCAGGTCCATGGTAAGAGCTGAAATTAATTTGGTAGAATCTGCCAGAATTTGCACTTCGTTGACAAAGACTTTAAGACCCCAATCACTTCCAAACCACAATAAGGCAGAAAATATTGTCTTTATCAGAGATCATAGAAGTATAAGCATTTTGTTGGTTTGTTATTACACTAACTTTGTAATTATATATCTTCTCTCTGTTTCCTCATTTATTCACTTTCCCCTTCAAGGAGTCAGCCTGGTCATACCTCGAGGTACTATTTCCATCTGTTTCACATCTTGATTTTCCATCCATCCATTCCAAGTTTTAACCTCCTGACACATTCTTCCTTTCCACTATACCAAGCCTTCTGCTAAGTACCACATATGATTAGCCTCTAGTCACCCCAACAGCATGCTCATAAGTAAAAGGCTGTTAGTATATTAATGTTTCACAGGTAAGGTAGATATGTACAGGTTAAGAATTGATCTCTAAACGACAATGCCTAAATCCTTAAAGGATCATGGCAATGATGGGGAATTTAGTCATCATTTATGGTGTATTTTGATGTTTCCTGAGCTTTTTTTGGGGGGGGGCCCTTTTTAAGTAAAAAAAAATCCTAGATGGCTCAACAGGTCATCACCTTAACTTTGAAGAAGCTTAGATATTTAATATTCTTTCCATAAACATAGGCACTTAGATATGTATCTTTTGTGGAAGACTCTACTACTCATATTTCTGACTAAATTAATGGATATTTATTAATTTGTATCAGGCACATGCAGAGACATATTACCTAGTTCTTCTTTCTCCAGAGAAATTTACTTGAGGCATGATGAATTTAGATTAATGACTGGGAAAAAAAAACAAACTCCAAAAAGAAGGCTTTATCTTTGTAAGTTCTGATCTCCAAGAGAGGGTCTAGTTCATCAAAATGTCTTTTTAAAAGCAACACATAAGCAGGATATAAGAAACATGATTGTAATTTTTAAAATCAAGTAAATTGGGGGGCAACTAGGTGGCACAGTGGATAGAGCTCTGGCCTTGGAGTCAGAAAGAGCTGAGTTCAAATCTGACCTCAGACACTTGACACTTACAAGCTGTGTGACCCTGGGCAAGTCACTTAACCCCAATTGTCTCACCAAGAAAAGCAAAAAAAAATCAAGTAAATTTTAAAAAGTGTCATGGAACAGTGGGAAAAAAAAAACTAGATCTAGAGGCAAAAGAGTTGTTTCAATATTTCACCTGTTTGACCTCAAATATAAAAATCCTCTCTGGGTCATCAGTAAAATAAAAATGTTAGCATAAAAAATTTTCCAAATCAATAATTAGAGAAATGCAAATTAAAACAACTCTCAGATTCTACCTCACAAATGTCAAACAAGTAATTATGATGATAAAAGAGAGTGACAAATTTTGGAAAGCCTATGGGACAAAAGACACATTAATGGACTTCTAATCTAGCCTTTCTAGCCAAAAGCAATTCGGCATTATACCCCAAAAGTTACAAAAAAGTTTATATACATTAAAAATTGTATGCTATAATAAAAAGCATATGCCTATATACCTTGATAAACAACTACTATGCCTGTATACTAAAAGAGAGTAAAGAAAGAAGAAAATGACCTATTTTTATACCTATATGACTGGTATGTATAAAAACAGTACTTCTTTTCATATTAGACAAAAATTGGAAACTGAGTGTGATTTAGGGAATCTACAAATCAATTATGGCATATGACTGGAATGGAATATTATTGAACCCTACAAAATGATGAAATGGATAGTTTCAGAGGTAACTGTAAACTGAAACAAGTTAAGTTCTTAATACAGAGAACAATTTATATCATGAACATTACATTGTAGTGAAAAACAACATTATAGGGCTCAAGTAATCTGATAAATGAAATAACAAATGATAAATAGGGAGGATTAAAGGTGAGTCATGTCATTCATCTACTGCCATTCATCTACTGAATTTTTCTAAAACTCAGAATAAGACATTTTTGGATTTGGCCAATGTGGGAATTTGTTTTCTGTTTCACAGACACAGATATACATACAAACATACATACACACATGCACATATACACCTATGATACATAAATATGTGATGTATAAAATCATGATAACAAATAAATATATAGCTATAGGTATGTTTAAGATTTTATTTTATTTTTTCATTGTTCAATTGAGAATGCAGTCAGAAAAGAGAGATAAATCTATGTATAATAAATAAGTAGATAAACAAATTAGTAAATATATACATAAAATAAATTTAAAAGAAGATTTAAAAATTTAAAAGAAGAAAGAAAAGGATCTGCTCTCACATACAAAGTTGGGTTCAGGGATTTTATATATATATATATCTTTTTATATACATATTTATATATATTTTTATATATATGTGTGTATACACACACACACACACACATTGCAATTATACAAGCATGAAGAAGGGCAAAAGTTATAGACCTAGGTTATTAGTTAAGCTATATATTCCTTGTCCAAGGAAATAGAAGTGAAAAGAAAAAAAAAGTTTGATATCATGTATTTAATTTTGTCTTATATTTCTTTTTTTCTGTGTATATCAGATCTTCTCTCCTTTAAATACAGTACTCTACTTTAATTGCTGAAAACACCATTGCTGAAAGAGAAAAGAACTAAAAATCCCATAAAGTTTGAAAATGAAGTTTCTCTCCCATTAAAATAGAGAAAGTCTGTAAAATAGTTGTTTTTCTCTTTAACACTTCATGAAAGGTTCACTGAAAGACATATTCATACACATAATAATTTCTAACATATGTAAAATAGAAAATAAAATAGCAATGTGGGTAAATATGAAGGCAATTAACTCTCTGAATATTTTAAAAAAAACTATGAAGGAATACAGGATGGATGGATTGTCATCCCCTAAGTTTACATGGAATGTGTTCAAAAAAGCATTGACATTTTGAAAGAATAAATTAGAAAAAACCAATTGGTTTTTTTAAAAAAAGATACAAATTATAGAAGTTAATGGAAGATCTAAACCCTATGCTTTCACATATCTGGCTAACATAAAAATAGATGGAGGAACATATCGTTCCTCACAATTTGGAATAGAAAAAAAAATTTAAAAAAGGATTTCTGTAATTCCATGGGATTTAAAATAATGTTTTCACCTAACACAGAAGCATCAAAGACTTCTAAACTTCAGGGGCAACATGACTTTAAACTACCTCAGACTTTACCAATAAAATATTCTTTTTCCAAAAGGATGCTTTAACCACAGATTGTATATGACCTGTCTGATCTGTACCCCTGTCACACAGCAATGTGTGCCTGTTTGATATGATTGTGAGCCTGACACACATCCAGACTTGGAAGAGAATTTGGAAGTACTGGTGGATTCTTTATTCAGATATTGACAACATATTCACCTTTAGAAAGTCCTTTACCTTAACCAAAATGGCAATGTGTTGGAACAAGTAATGATAGACAATCTGTTTTACATCACAAAACTCAAATGATTTTGAAAGCTCTTATTGATCATTTCATTTGGGTTCTATGCTGTCTTTTAATAGTTTTTCTAGTCTACAGGTATAAGCCAGAGAAATTAAACAGTAATTTCTTGAAAAGTTTTTGAATTTAATCCTGAGAACACCAACATATCATTTGATTATTTCACATTATGTTTGTATCTATATAAGATTCTTTTTGTTGAGCATCTATGCATAACACTTGAATGTACCAAAAGAAAACTGGAGGGGAGACAAAGCCAATATGGTTGAATAGAAGTAGCATTCTAGCTAAACTCACACAGCATTACCCTCCAAATAATTTGAAAATAATGTCATGTCAATTTCTGGAGCAGCACAGCTAAGATAAATTTGGGATAAGACATTTTTTTCCAGTTCAATACAATTTAGGAGGTAAGAAGGAGAGATTTATAACACTGGGGCAGAATTCTGGCCCAGAGCTCAGTGTGGCAGCAATATGAATTGTGGGCCTCAGAGGCTGTGGGGACAGCACTGTCGGCAGTAAAAATACTTCTGAGAATTCTCTGTGCTTATAAAAGGTAAGAGGCTTGAACAAGTGCATGGGCACTGAAACCTGGACTTGGTGCTACTTGGAAATCCATTGCCTCTTACCTTGTTCCTGATACTAATTTCAGTGTTGACAGAAAAACTTGCTGTTACAATGGGTCAGGAGCCCTCATCACTTGTCCAGGGCTGAAATAGAGCCAGGCTCTTGTTCCTGGTAGTGGTTTTAAGGCAGAGAGCAGAATGCTAATTCTTGTAGTTGCAAGGGAGCAGAAGCTCTTCCCAGGTAAAGACCAGAATGAAAACTGGGAGGCCAGTGACCACTCATCCTCTCAGATCACACCACTCTGAAGAGACAAAAGTCTTATGGATTTACAGAAATAGCTGTAAAAACAGCAGGGAAAAAAACACTCACCTCCAGAGATGAAAGAGCCCAACTCCAACATAAACTTCCATATTAAGAAATGAGTTGTAAAAATAAGCAATGGAAAAAGAAAAGAAAACTTTTTGCACAACAAAAAGTTACTATGGTGACAGGGAAGATCAAGACAAAAACTCAAAAGACAACATTGCAAAAACAGCTACAAGCAAAAATTAAAAAATGAAGATTGGATACAAGCACAATGAGAACTCTAAGAAGAAATAAAGAAAGAGATTTTAAGAGCAAAAACAAAATTAAGAAATAAGATTGTTAGAGACAAATTAAGAGGAAAAATGAGAACAATGTAAGAAAATTATGAAAATAGAATTAAAAGCTTAGTAAAAGAGGCACAAAAATACTAAAGAAAACAATTCCTTAAAAAGCAGAATTGGTCAAATGGGAAAAAAGTTACAAAACCTTACTAAATTCATTAAAAATTAGAATTGGCCAAGTGGAAGCTAATGACTCCCTAAGATACTAATAAACAACAAAATAAAATTTAAAAAAAATGGAAATATATGTGAAATATCTTATCAGAAAAATAACTAACCTGGAAAGAGATAAAGGATAAATTATTTAAGAATTATTGGACTACCTGAAAGCCAAGATTAAAAAAACAAAAAAAGCTCAGACATCCTAGTTCAAGAAAATATCAAAGGTAATTGCCCTGATATCCTAGAATATGAGGGCAAAATAAAAATTGAAAGAATCTACCCATCATTTCCTAAAAAAAGATCCTAAAATGAAAACTCCCAGGGTGCACCAGGAGAAAAGGAAATGGAGAGGAAGAAGAAGAGGCATTATCCCACATAAAAGAGGCATACAAAGAAGCATATATACAGTGCAGGGGACCATAGAGGGGTAGGCAATACTTGGATCTTACTCTCATTTGAAGTGGTGCAAAGAGGGAGATAAAGCTCGCTAGCTAGCTAGCTAGACAGCTATGCATACACACTCGGTTGAGTATACAAATCTACTTACTCGTTAGGGGAGTACAACGGGAAGGGGAGAAGAGAAAGAGATGTATGATAAGAAGGAGGATGACTTAAAGGAGACAATTGTCTAAAGCAAAACAGACATTTGAGGAAGAATATAGTGTTTGCTATGGTGACTGTATCAAATACTTTTATTTTAATTAAATATCAACTATTTAATTATTCTTTGTCACAAGAAAGTATTTAATCTGGAGAGGAGAAAAAATGACTGATGTTGAGATAAGAGAAGTTTTATACACACATGCACACATACATACATGCATACTTAGGAAAGAAAACTTGACATGTAAAAGTGAATTCTATTTTTGGAGGGAAAGATTAAGAACACATAATTATTTTTGCATAATTGATACACATGAAGTGATTATGTCTTCCCATATAAAAATATTAAAGGAATCTAAATTTATTCTTTATCCAGCAGCTGTATTTGTCTAAAGGCTAAAATGGGACCAAAGTTGTTAGACTGAAGCACAATTCCCACAGCTGGCATATGTCAGAAGATTATTATGCAAAGTTGTTATGAAATCCCTGGCAACTTCTCACAAAAAATTATAAGAAATCAGCACCTATTGAAATTATAAGAAATCAAAACTCTTTTATATTTTGATGTTTAATATTAGGAGTCTGTGTATATATTGAAAATATAATTGTGAACTTATATTTGAGATATATCCATATTAATATATGTATCTATTTATGTGTATGAAAAATGATCATGACCTTGCCTTTGAATAGAAAATGAGAAAATAACATTTTTGGTACCTATTAATTTATATGGTCAACATTTCACATTTATCTTACATGTGGGTACATATGCATATACATACATATACACAGGGCACAAATTATGTATCTAGCATGTACATATGAAGATGAAACTTTTGTCATATAAAGTATAAGACCTGATAATGTTATTTTCCATGTTACAGCTAGTCAATAAATATTCGTTAAATGATTACTATGTTTCAGGTAATACATGGTCATTACAATATTATTTATTTTTATCTTAAAATTCATTAAAACTTCTTTGGTCCTTTGAAAAATACAGATAGAGTGAACCCCGAATATACAGCATGATTAGGAGACAAAAGATTCCTGATAAGAGAGTTTTTAGAAAGTTAAGTGGAACTTCAAGGGCTCTTCAGGGAAAGATAATGTCCCCACATGTTCACTCTACTTGCTCCATAGTTGGTTGGGATAAACAGCTTGATTCACCTTTTGTCCTTTTGTTATTGATATTTTTCTGCACTCAGATTATCTAATATGTTCCCTTTTCATTGTTTCTCCCCACTTCAGTCTGTGTTCCACTCAATTGCCAAGGTGATTTTTTGTAAAGCATATGTCTGACCATCTTGCCCCCTAATCGATAACCTTAAATGGCTCTCTATAACCTTTATGGTCCAATATCAAATTCTCTCTGACACATAAATTCCTAGACAACCTGGCACCTTCCTACTTTTCCATTCTTTTATACTTTACTACCTGCTAAATTGCCCTACTTGCTGTTCCTCACACACAACAATCATTTCCTCTTAGTGTTTTTGCAATGACTCTACCATTCCTGAAATGTTCTTGCTCCTTACTTGTGCCTGAGTTTCTTTGCTTTTTTTTCAAGTCACAACCCAATATCACTATTTGCAGAAATGGAGGCTTTCCCTGGTCCTCCAATCTGCTTGTGTCTTCCCCTCTGAAATTCTGTCCTTATATTCTTCATATATCATTTATATAACTAGTTATTTATATGTTGTTTCCTCCAGCAAAATGTGAGGTCTTTGAGGACATATATTGATAATGCATTCTTTAGTCTTTGTATCCCTAGTGCATAGTATAATGACTGTTACTGAGTAAAGTTAGTTAATAAATATTAATAAATACTTGTTGACTGCCTTCTGCATGGCCATTTCAGCTACTTCCCAAGAAAGCTGCTTTGAATTTCCTTCACTTCTTCCAGTCTTTCCCTTTGTGCAGTTCAATTTCTTCTCTTTTAAAATAGTTTTTGAACTAAACCTATCATTTCTCCCATATATTTAAAAAGATGAATCAAAAGTGACCTGATATATATAATTATATATATACATACATATATATATATACATACACACACATATATATATATATGTCCCCAACTAGAGCATTTCTTCCCTGCTTGTGAGTAAGCAAAAAAATAATATTTAATTTTAGGGTGCAATATTTGAGTTTCCTCCTCTCTTTATGTCTTTTTAGCACTGAACAAAGGTGTATTTTTATCTTCAGATACTCTTGTCTCCTCTGCCCTTCCCACTTCGCTTCTGCATTCTAGACACTTAAAAGTACGCAAGGGCTAGTTTCTGATAACAAAAAGATTGACTACATGTTTCATAATATAGACATACATGGATTCATATAGATACTTTTCTATTGAAAGAAAAATTTGGTAATATATGAAGGGAGCCCAAGCATTTGACTTGAACTGCATATGTAAGCAGTCAAGCAGTAAGTTAACTTTTTATTAGGTATTTATTATCTTCCAAACACTGTGCTGTGTTGGTGATACAAAGACAGGCAAAAGAGAATTCCCTTTCCCAAGAATTGGTCATCTATATTAGAGACAGCAAAAAAACAAAAAACAACAACAACAACAACCATGTGAAAGCAAGATATATAAAAGATAAAATGGAAATGATTAAGAAAAGGCAAACACTAGAATTAAAGGGAGTCTGGAACATCTTCTTATAGAAGGTGATACTTTGATAGAATCTGAAGGAAATCAAAAAAAGCCAGGAGTAGGAGATGAAGAGGGAGAGAATTACTTTCATGGAGACAACCTGTGAACATGGTCAGATTCAGTTCATGGAGTTTTTTGTTAAAGGAATAGCAAGGAGGTCAGTGCTGGTAGATCACAGAATACATGGGGGTGGGGGAGGCATAAGTTTTTTAGAAAGCACTGGAGCATACAATAAAAGGCTTTGAATTCCAGAAGATTTTGTTTTTGAGCCTTACAGTAATAGGGAGCTACTTGAAGGATAAGGAGGTTTTGTGGTCAGACTATTAGGAATATCACACTGACAGGATAAATTTGAATGGGGAGAGATTTGTGGCAGGGCAGAAATATCACCCAGCAATCTCCTGCATTAGTCCAGATGGGAGGAAATAAGAGACTGATCAAGGACGGTAGAAGTATCAGAGGAGAAAAGAGATTGAGGGATAATATGCATGGAGATGAACTAATGGAAGCAAAGGATATAAAAGAAGAGAGACAAGAAATTGACATCATTGCAGAATTTAATGGTAAAGTATGGTAAATAAGGAAAACAATGGATTCATAACCAATGTTAGAGTGTAAAATAAAAAAAGGTGTGGGGAATAAAAACACATATTTGGAATTTTTTACAATGAGAAGTTTCTGGATGCATATAAATCATCATCATCATCATTATATTTACATGTTAAAACTATATTTATTGAGATTCATAATTGCTCAGTTTTGGAGTGATGATCATATTTTTGTCAAATATAATATTGAAAATCAATCTGTACTAGAACTAATGTTTCCATAATCATATGAGTTTATAGGTGAGAGAGTTTATAATTCTTTTCTGATGTGTAATATTCACATTTCTTCCTTTGAATATGATTAAAATGCTTTTATTAATATAATATATAGCAGTTATACAGTAAGTACTTGCTGCATTCAGTTCACTATTCCAGAAACAAAGGAAACAAAGATAAACAAAATATTAACTCTTTTTGCAGTGGTGAACTCAAATGCATTTAGAAGAGTTTAACCAGTTATTAAGGTGACAGTAAACTCTTCTATAACAAGGTATATTTTCTGACATTTTGAATGAACTGGAAAAATAATAACCAATAAGAAATGGTAGATTCAAATATTTTCAATTATTTGAAGGAATATAAAATGGAAGAAGAGTTGGACTGATTCTTCTTGGTTCCAAGAACAATGAATGGAAGTTGGAGAAAATCAGGTTTAGACTAAATTAAAGGAAAACTCTTTTAATAATTAGAATGGAATGGGATATTTTATGAATCAATATCCTTCTCATTAGAAACCATTATGTATAGGCCAGATGACCTCCTATTGATGCTAGAGGTTTGGCTTCACCAATATTTATCCTAGATATAGAGTTATTCTTCATTACATAAAGTTTGGACTAGATAATCAGGTTTGAAGCATGACACATCTTCCAGAGTTTTCTAGGTCTACCCTGACAAGTTTGAATTATTTCCTCATTACTGCCATCATCCTGATCCCCTTTTGTCTATTTCCCCCTCTAATATTGCTTAGCTGTGACTAACACATCAGTTTTAATTATCAACATAACATCAGATAGCTTTTACAAAGTATTTATTTAAAAGATATGAAATAGTAAAACAAACAAACAAAAATATTTATATCCAATGAACCAAGTATATATATATATTCTTTCCTCACTTTGGTCTCTGGAGGGAGTGGGTTCAAGATAACTTGACTCCCATATAGTGTTGATGTCAATGAGGAATTACTACTAGATAAATTCATGTCCAGATGAGAAATGACTGTTGGAACAGTTCTTGTTTCAGGTACCAATTGTGTGATTTCAGAATGTCAAAAGTTTACTCCTTGGGACCTGTTGCTCAAGTAGTTTAAAAACTTGTATACTGTTGATTTTAGGGCATGAGGACATTCATACCCTGGTGTGTCAGGTTACCAGGAAGCCTGAATGCTCGGTCTCCTGACATTCTTTAAAAAATATTGTTTTTGAAATTCTTTTTTTTAAATTTTGAGTTCCATATGGTCTCTCCACTCCAGTGCCTCCACCAGTCATTGAGATAGCAAGTTATATTATATCAATTATACATGTAAATCATAGAATACATATTTGCATATTAGCCATATCAAAAAATAAGAAAAACAAAGTGAAAAAAAATTATGCTTCAATTTTTGGTCAGAGTTTATCAGCTCTCTCTCTGGAGATAAATATAATTTTCACCATGAGTCCTTCAGAATTCTCTTGGTTCATTTTATTGATCAGAGTAAATAAGTATTTCACAGTTGATCCTCATCACAATAATGCAAATATGTGCAATAATATTTAGTTCTGCTCATGTCATTTTATATCAGTTCATACAGTGTCTATCAGCTTTTCTTTTTCTGAAACCATCCTCCTCATCATTTCTTATGGCACAATAGTATTCCATCACGGTCAGATAACACAACTTGTTAAGCCATTACTTAATTGATTAAAATCTTAATTTCTAGTTCTTTGCCATCATAAAAATAGCAAGTTATAAATATTTTTGTACACATAGGTCCTTTTCCATCCTTTTTTCTTTTTTTGGCATACAGACCAATTAGTGGTATTGCTGGGTCAGAGGGTTGAACAATTTTATAGGCCTTTGGGAATAGTTCCAAACTGTTCTCCAGAATGGTTAGATCACTTCAAAACACTACCAACAATAAATTAGTGTCCTTATTCATCCATATCACCTCCAACATTTGTCATTTCCTTTTGCTGTCACATTAGACAATCTGATAAGTGTGAGGTAGTATCTCAGAATTGTTTTAATTTACATTTCTTTAATCAATGATTATTTAGAGAATTTTTAAAATCTTATTTAATATTTTATTTTCCCTAATTAAATGTCAAAACAATTTTAACATTTGATTTTCAAATTTTGAGTCCCAAATTCTCTACCTCTCTCCCTGGTCCCTCCCATTGAGAAGGCAAGCAATTTGACATAGGTTTTATGTGTAAAGTTATGCAAACACATTTCCATGTAAGTCATCCTGTGAGTGAAAACACAGACAAAACCCCGCCCCACCCCAAATAAAGGAAAAGCATCTTTGATCTGCATTCACTACAGTATCTTTTCATAGGACTCCAGAGGTTTTGTTTTCTTCTTTTGAAAATTGCCTGTACATTTCATTTGTCCATTTATCAATTGGGGAATGCTTCTTTTTTTTTTTATAAATTTGACTCAGTTCTCTTTATATTTGAGAAAGGTAGCATTTATCAGAGAAACACTATAAAAAGTTGTGATATTATTTCACTGTCCATGGTACCTTTTTAGTTATTTCCACAATGTTTTCTACTTCTAAGTTTGTGTCTTGATCTTTCCTGGGACTGGAGTAGGTTTTTGTGATCAGTATGTGTATGTGTGTGTGTGGTGGTGGCATATGTGTGTGTGTGTGTGTGTGTGTGTGTTTGCTCATTTCTCCAGCCTGGTTATTGACTTTGAACTTTATTTAAAGTTGGCCTCTGCTCACAGTGGGTGGGGAGGCGCTGACCCAATATTCAGTGTTTTTTGTGCTACTATTTTCAGAGTTGGTTGTGGGGACCCGTAAATTTTCAGTTGTTTCAAGGTGTGTCACCAATTGTTCTCCTAAGCTGTTTTGGACTGGAAACATGTCTTACCTTTATCTTTTGTTGGCTCTGCCATTCCAGCATTCAATTTGAGAAGTTATTTTAAAGCTTTTAGGAAGGTATTGTTGGGAGAATTTGACTGGGTTGTTGTATTTAGTCTTCCATCTTGATTCCATCCTTATGTCTCCTGTCATTTTTGAAATTTGTGAAGTTTGAGCCTTCTTCACTGAAAACAAAAGAATTTATACCAAATCAGTGAAATAATCTAAACATCTGTTTGTAGTGTTAAATAACCTCAGAGGGAAGAAGGGCTAATTCCATTTTTTGGCCACATTTTTTCCCAATAGATTCCATGACTGAAACAGTAAAAGAGATACACCAATATTGTGCAGCCAAACAGAATCAAAAAAGAAGAAGAAAACCCAAGAATTCCAAAGCCTTTTAAAGGTACTTATCAGTGTTGGCCAATGGAAAATGCTTCTCCTATGCATTTGGTCAGGAGTTACTGTCTACTAATGTTCTAATATCTATATATACTTTATTATTACCATCAAATATCATCATGACTCTCCCAGAAACAGGTTCTCCAGTTTTTTCATATGGGAAAAAAAAGCATGCATTCTGTGCATGTGCCTATCTTGCTATATATTTATTTAGAAAGTATTTGTAAAAAAAAAAAAAGCTATAAAATAAGGGACAGTGTAAAAATGACCAAAAAAGTCCAGAAAAGACATATCGAAAATTTAAGAAAGAGAGATAATTTTCTCATGGATGGTAGATCAATAAGAGAATTCATGAAATTGAATTTGCATTTGGTGTCTTATGGTGGGGGGTGGGGAAATTAATCTAACATAGATAGGGGATAAAAGTAATTCGGCAATGAATTATTGTATGAAAAAAGTACATAGTGAGACCAGGTGGGTTAAGAATGGGTTTTGAGAGGGGAAAGTTTGGGGGAAAAGTATTAATTTCTGTTTCAGACAGTTTGAATTTGAGACATTATAGGCAATCTGGCTCTAGTTGTCTAATAAACAGTTGGTTAATGCAAGACACAGAGCTCAGGAGAGATCTCAGTTTTGGATGTAATAATCTGGGAACAATCTCTATAGAGATCATAAACCCATGGGAGCTAATGAGATCATCAGGTAATTTAAAATGTGAAGAGAGTTGGCCTAGGGTAGAGTTTTGGAAGTAAGAAGATATGATCTGTATGTGGATCAAGGAAAAGATACTGGCTGAAAGGAGCCATCAGATAGATAAAGGAAGATAACAAGGAGAGGATGATAACATGAGAAACCTGTAGAAGAAGGAATATGCAGGACAGAAGGGTGGTTGTCAGTTGTCAGGAGGCAGCTGCTGCCCTGCTGACCTTGGGGACTGGAGCTGAGACCACTGACTTCTCTCTCTCTCTCCCTGCTGACACAGACTTTTCCCACTGACCTTCCAAGTTGTCTTTGGCATTCCTGGGTTGAGAAGTCTGGAAACCACCATAGTTGCCTGCTATTCAGTCCTCTGAGGCCTGTTCCAGGGTCCTTGTGGCTTGCGTGTCCACACCAAACTTCACTCCTCTCTCAGCCCTGCATGATATACCTTTCAGATCAACCATCCAGGCTGTCTTGGGCTGGAAATTTGTTTCACTCTGTCTTTTTGTATGTTCTGCTGCTTTAGAATTTGTTTAGAGTCATTTTTATAGGTATTTGGAGGGGTTTGGTGGAGAGCTTAAGCAAGTCACTGCTTTTACTCCACCATCTTGGCTCTTCCCCTCTGATACAGCTGTTGTGAAGATAAGATGAGATGACACATGTAAGGCCCTTTGGAAATGTTAAAATACTCTATAAATGTTAACTAATAGTAGCCTTTAGTAGAAAGCATTGTTTTGTAATGTTTTTCCAAATCACATACACAGGGCACTAAACTATGGTGATGATGGTGGATTTTGGCAGTAATCCAAAGTTGAGGATTGGCAAGGCATGATATACAATAAGACCAAGGGGATTTAACTTGGAACTCATTGACCAAGAGGTCAGAGAAGAAAATACAGCTAGTGCAGGTGTGATGGCCTAGGAAAAAAACAAAAACCAAAACTTATGGGGTAGAGAGATTGACTGTCATGATAAGGAGGGGGGATGAAGAAGACATAAGGCAGAAAATACATCTTCACATAATACATAATACATCTTTACAAGATTATGATCAGATAAAATCTTTTTTCAATTCATGCCATTTGCTTTTTCTTTTCATGTTTATGTATAATTTAGAAACCAAGATCATATTTCTACTACCAGTGGAAAGTGAGGACCCACAGAAATGCAAGATGAATTCTTTGGTATCACCTTTTCTTTCATTTATTATTTAGAGATTATACATCTCTGATATAACTTTTGATATGCCCTATCCTTTTAGGGCTTTGTTATAAAGTAAATTTGTATTTATATGCTTGTTTTTAACTTTTGAACTTGGTTGCTAAAGTAAGTAGAATTTTTCCCATTCTTACAGAAATAATTATTAAGAAATAATTGTTGTTATAATAAAAACAATGGAATGAGTTAAATTGGAATTGCAACTCAAAGTATCCTCATTTCTTTCTACTTATCTTAATTCAAACATCATCTTAGTATTCCTTATGATTATTTTTTAATTATGCCTCTCTGCATTGAAGTTCTGTATTTAAACTATGTGGGATATCAAGCCATGTTTTCAAATAACTCTTTTTTAAGTAACTCTTTGCAATTTCCACAGTGAGGAGTCCCATCACAGAGGGGTAATATCAACAATCTGTTTCTTGCCTTATAATTACACTAGGAATCTTCTAACAATGGAATGTTTACTTTCCACAGGAGACAGAAGGGAATCTAATCAACCCATGGATGCAGATGAGTTAAAATGCTTTATTTTAAGTTGTTGTTGTGTTAGATACAGCTTTCTCTCTCTTTTAAAAGTATAGCCATAAAAGCAAGACATTTAGGAAAAAAAACATATGTCCTACTTAGTTATTCATCTTGTAGTATCACCTTGTTTTTGTTTTCCTTTAAATGGTGTTTTATTGCCTTTCTCATTCTTACCTTTAAAATTTTGGAACATTTAAAACAATTACTGTTAACAGGGTTAGTGTAAGGACACATATTAAAAAAAAGTAATTAAAACACAGCTGCTAGAATCCAACTTTTTAAAAGAGTTTCAGATATTGTTTATCTTCATTATTCTTTTACATATTTGTTAAACTTGTATGGTCTGAGATTAGAGATTTTAGGGAACTCTTTGAAAATGAATAGCTGTCAGAGAACTAACTCAGTACTTTGATCTTGAACAGTAACTATTGCCTTGTGGTGTGGCCACCTTCCTTCAAGTCCCAGCTAAAATTCCACCCTCCACAAGAAGCCTTTCTCAATACCTCTAAATTCGAATGTTATCCCTTTGTTGATCATTTGCTATTTATCCTGTATGTAACTTGTTTCTACATAGTTAATTCCATGTTATCTTTACAGTTAGATGGTAAACTCTTCAAGGGCAGAGACTATCTTTTGACTTGCTTCCTTTGCATCTCCTGTGCCTAGCGCAGTGCCTGACACAGGGTAGGTTCTTTATAAATGTTTATTGACTGACTGACATATAACAGGATTCTAATAATTAAGAGAAGTCAGAAGTCATTATAGTTATGAAACTGAGATTTTATATAAATAATTTTCATGCAAGTCAACCACCAAGATTTGCTGTTCATTACAATTCAACCTCTTCAAAGTGCTTTAATATTTTTTTTTATTTCCCTAGGATGCATTGGCAGAATCTTAAAATCATGTCCAGAAATAGAAAGATCAAAAAAAATACAAGTAGAGTTTGTTTGTTTTTCCACCATTGTATCTTTATTGCTATGTACTTAAGAGTGTATGATGGTAGTGACATAATAATTGATCATTAGCCATTGGTATTTCTCCTTCCACAATTAAAGGAATTTACTGTAAAATGAGGCATGGGATTATGATTAAAACAACATAAAGCTCTTCTGTAAAGTTTGAGCTTGGAAGACATAGCCTGACCTCTCATAGTTATGAGGAGACAAAACTTCTTTAGGTTTATTGTTTTCGAGTAAAAAAATGTTATATGTATTGGGAGCAGACAATTTATGAATCAGAACTCCATATTATTCAAGGGGTATTGTGGCCAGAACAGAGGTCAAATAGATAAGAAACTTTCTCATCAAAGGAGAACTATCCCAATGGTGAAAAAGAGTTATAAAGATGTTGCCAATAACTTCATAAAGTTGTTTATTGAATTTTCTCATCAATCTATATCTTCCTGGAACAGGCTAATATTAGAGGGTGACAACGAGTACTACTCTTTTTCCTGTGAATTTTATTTTTCCATAAATTTTTAAAATTTATTTTAAACTTAAATACAAAATGAGAAAAGAAAGAAGTAAACACTGTCATATGTACAGAAGATATTACACAAGTGAGGATTTAATATAATACAATAAATTTCCAATTTTAGAAAACATATATATATAATAAATACTACACAATATTTTCAAAGCTGCCCAGCTTGTCTTTGCTTCCTTATAGGTTTTCTTTTGTTATCTACTATCTACATTTTGCTTTATTTTTCCCCTTCCTCCCTGGCACTAAAGAAGGCTACAATTAAATACATATATCTCTCTATCTCTATCTATCTGTCTGTCTGTCTGTCTCTCTCTTTCTATCTATCTATCATCTATTTTTGATATATAAATATATCTCTATCTTCATATATATATATATATCTTACATAAAGAGAGATAACAGAGATAGATACATATAAACATATACTTATATATACATATATACTCATACACATATATGTAAGACTGTATTGTGCTTATTTCCACTTGTCATCTCTTTCTTTGAAGGTCAATAGCATCTTCTTCCATAAATCAAAGTCCTTCCTTGTTTTTATAAATTATCTACCTCATCATTTCCTACTACACAGCAATATTCCAACCCAATCACATAATATCTGAGAGACTGTCTATGAAAGTACTTTTTTCTCCCAATTTTCTGCATTCTTTCTATTCTTGACTACATGGATTTTATTTATGTAACACATTTTTAAATTAAAATAATTGAAGTTATAAGTTTAATAATTTAACAATGCTCTCTTTTATAATATAGTTTAAAGTCTGATACTGCTGAATCTGCTTCCTTTACATCTCTTTTTGCTGATTTAAAATTTCTGGCCTTTTGTGCTTCCAAATGAACTTTGTCATTATTTTTTTCTTTCTTTTTTTTTTTTTGTGTGAGGTGTTTGGGGTTATGTGACTTGCCCAGATTCACACAACCAGTAAGTGTTAAGTGTCTGAGGCTGGATTTGAATTCAGGTCTTCCTGACTCCAAGGCCAGAGCTCTACTCACTGCGCCACCTAATGGCCCCTATTATTTTTTCTAACTCCATAAGATATTTATCTTTTAGATAATTTAATTGGGATGGCATTGAATGCATAGATTAGTTAGGTCAAATTTTCATTTTTTTTTATTATATTGGCTTTACCTACCCATGAACAATACACATTATTTCAATTATTTAGATCTGACTTTATTTGTATAAAAAGTATTTTATGTTTATATTCATATAGTTTATATGCTTGTTTTGGCAGGTATACTCTCAGATATTGTATACTATCTAGTTATTTTATATGTTCTAAAATAATTGAATAATATTGCTGACACAGTGTAGTTTCCCTATTTTTCTCTTTTGATTAAATCTACTTTAGCTTTAAAATTGTCTGAGATCATGATTACTATATCTGCTTTTTTTACATAATAAATTCTACTCCTGAGTAAGAGTCAGGGGAGGGAAGCCATGAGAGCAGAGTAGGCAGTAAAATCACCACAACCCTCCCATATTCATCTCAAACATCCATAAAATAGTGCTCCAAAACAAATCCTGGAATAGCAGAACTAGCAAAAAAAAAATATGGGGTGAAACAAGGTTTTAGCCCAAGAAACTTGGAAGATCAGCAAGAAATATATGTCTCACTTGGATAAAAGGGGAGTGCACTCCATTACCAGAACTGTCACAGCAAGTCAGCAGCAAACTCCCACAACAAATCAGTGGGAGATAGCAGGCAAACACCAACATCAGTACCCCACCCCCACCCCCACATGCCTCAGCATAGTCAGGAAATAGGCAGGCTTGAGAACCACCACATGCTTCATGATAGGCCTAGGAAAACAGGCAGTCTCCAGTGGGCAGACCACTGTGCCTCTGTATAGACCCAGGGAAAAGCAGAAGCAACCCACTGGCCTCAGCACATGCTAGACACCTATCAGCACCAGATAAGGTACCAGATGCCTATGATCTCCAGCAGTGCCAACCACCCCTCACCCTACTCCCTCAGTACAACAGCAGACACGTGGGTCCCCTGTGGGCCTCAGGGCAATGTCAGTGTAGCACCAGATAAACACAGGGCCTGCAGCCCCTGGAACAAGAAGCCTGAGATAGTGAACCTTCCATCCTGGGAGCAGAGCCCAAATTTAAAAGAAAGGAAAAATGCCAAAAAAGATGGGCAAAAAACAACAATAAAAAAGGAATCTGCCCATAGAAAGTTATTATGATGACAGAACATCAAGACACAAACTCAAAAGAGGATGACAAAGTCAAAACACCTATGGGCAAAACCACAAAGGAAAACAGGAAGTAGTCTCAAGCCCAGAAATAACCCATGGAAGAGTTCAAAAATGAGTTTAGAAATCATATAAGAGAGGTAGAAGAAAAATTGGGAACAGAAGTGAGAGTGATGCAACATAATTAAGAAAAAAAACTCAACAGCTTGGAAAATGGCTTAAAAAGTAGAATTGGCCAAATGAAAAGGGAAATACAAAAATCCACTGAAGAAAACAGCTCCTTAAAGAGTACAACTGGTCAAGTGGAAAATGAAGTATAAAAGTTCACTAAGGAAAACAACACCTCAAAAGTTAGAATTGGACAAGTGGAAGCTAATGGATATGTGAGACATAAAGAATCAATCAAACAGATTCAAAAGAATGAAAAAATGGAAGAAATGTAAAATAGCTCATTGGAAAAACTGACCTGAAAAATAGATCCCGGAGAAACCATGCCAGAAACATTGGACTACCTGAAAGCCATAATGAAAAGAACCTGGATAGTATATTTCAAGAAATTATCAAGGAAAACTGCCCTGATATCATGTAACCAGAGGGCAAAATAGGCATTGTTTTTGGTGAGGCAATTGGGATTAAGTGACTTGCCCAGGGTCACACAGCTAGTAAGTGTCAAAATGTCAAGTGTCTGAGGCCAGATTTGAACTCAGGTCCTCCTCACTCCAAGGCCAGAGCTCTACTCATTTTACCACCTAGCTGCCCTTTCAATACCAAATAGGCATTGAAAGAATACAATGTTCACCACACTAAAGAGATCTCAAAATAAAAACTTCAAGGAACATTATAGCCAAATTTTAGAACCATCAGGTCAAAGGGAAATAAAATACTGCAAGTGTCCAGAGAGTAACAATTCAAATATCAGGGAGCCACAATCAGGATCACACAAGACATAGCAGCTTCAACATTAATGGATCTGATGTCATGGAACATGATACTCCTGAGGGCAAAGGAGCTAGGACTACAGCCAAGAATCACATACCCAGTGAAATTAATCAAAATACATCAAGGGAAAAAATGATCAATGAATGGAATAGAAGGATTTTAGGCTTTCATAAGAAGACAAGAATTGAACAAAAATTTGATTTCCAATATCAAGACCCAAGAGAAGCATAAACAGGTAAAAAGGGGAAAAAACATGAGATTCAATGGAGCTGAATTACTTATATCCCTACATGTGAAGATGATACTTTTAATTCTCAAAAAAATGTACCACTAATGGTACAGCTAGAAGGAATATACATACAGCTTATAGCTATAACATACATTTGAGGAAATGACATAAAAATAATTAAGAATGAGAAAGAGTAGTACACTGGATGCAGAAGGAAGGTAGAGGTAGAATGTGGCAAATTATTTCACACAAAGAGGTGTGAAACACCTATTGCTGTGGAGGGAATGATGGGAGGGTAGATGGTGGACATCACTTGAACCTTCCACTCAACAGTATTGGCACAAACAGGGAAAATATACACAATCAGTTGAATACAGAAATCTATCTTACCAAACAGGAAAGTAGGAGATCAAGTAAAAGGGGAGAGCTGACCGAAGACGGAGCATATGGGGTACAACAGACGAAGCAAAATACTGGGTAGGAGGGAAAGGGTGAAAGAAGAGAGAGGACAAACAGGAGGAAAAATAGGATGGAGGGAAATATAGAGTAATCACAGCTGTGAGTGTGAATGGGATGAACTCTCCTATAAAATGGAAGCAAACAACAGAGTGGATCAAAAACTAGAATCCTACTAATAAATACACTTGATGCAGAGAAATACACACACAGAGTAAAGGTAAGGGACTGGAGCAGAATCTATTATGCTTCAGCTGAATTAAAATAAAAGCAGGGGTAACAATTTTTATCTCAGGCAAAGCAAAAGCAAAAATAGACCTAAATAAAAGAGATATATAAAATTGCTAAAAGATACCATAGACAATGATGTAATATCAATACTAAACATATATGCCCCAAGTGGTATAGCCTCCAAATTCTAAAAGAAGTTAAGTGATTTATGGGTTCATTACCAAACAAGAGCTAGAGAGCATTATGAAATATAAAAGAAATAATTTTGATTATATTAAATTAAAAAGCTTTTGAACAAACAAAACCAATGCAACCAAAATTAGAAGGAAAACTGAAAGCTGGGAAACAATCTTTACAGCAAGTGTCTCTGATAAAGGCCTTGTTTCTCAAATATATAGAGAACTGAGTCAAATTTATAAGAGTACAAGTCTGCAATTCATAAATGATAAAAGAATCATGGATTTTATTTTGGGTAAAAGCCTTACGAGCTGGTTGAAAGTTGCTATTTATATGTGAAATTTAGTTCTTGATCTAGTAGCCTATTCAGCAATTGGATCTTGCACCACCAGTGTTAACCAATGGTTAAACATTTGGTTGTAATATGAAACATAGGGACAAACAAGAATATTCCAGTGGCTGGGTTCAGTCAGATGTCACTGCATGCCTGAAATTGAAAATTTCACCTCTTTTTCAATCTAATTTCATGAAAATATAATTTCCAACAAAATTCCCTTTCTGCTATGTTACTGGTAAATTGGATACATATTGAAATATTAAAGTAACTCTAAGTTTAAAAATTACATCTAATCAATATCAAATCATTCCCAAAGGGAAAACAACCACTTATTTCATTATAATTTAGATGTGGGTTTGTAAGAAGAAAAAGAAATCTTCAGTCTATAAATTTGTGGATACTTTCTTTTCACTACTTCCAAAATATTTTTTAAAAGAAAACTCTTCATTTGCATTGTGATATTTCCAGAACATATTGTTTGCCAAACCATTTTAGATTACTATACCAAATGTAAAGGGCAATTTATCAAAAATCATAACTGTTCCACATAACTACAAAAGATTTTATTCATGAATGGGAAATTTCATGCAATATTAGACTGCCTACTGAAAAAAAAAGGTTTCAACTAGAAGAGGGCTAACTTACTCAGAAAAAAATACCATGAATGAATGTATTGCATAAAAATCAATATTTCATCATCATATGTACGTTATTGATATTAACATCAAATTCTTAAACTACCACAATAGATGATGCTTTTATTGGACATATAGTGTGATAGTGTGATGATAGCTGATATGTGATATCTTTCTTAAGACTTTATAATATGTCTTTTGCTGATCTCAGTGTTTTTTCATTCAAGGTGTTGGTCAACAATGAACTTTGGTCAATTTTCATGTATTCTTCATTTATTTTCTCATTTTTCATTTGTTTTGAACTACATGTTGTAGTGGAAATATAACTTGATTTAGTTAGAGTTGCTAGGGTCATGTCCCAGCTCTTCAATCAATTACCTAGGTGACCATGGCTAAGTGACTACTGAATTACCACTGATTTTCTTTATGTATAAAATAAAAGAGTAGACTTAGATAATCTCTATTGTCACTTACAATTATCTTTTTCATCAGCCAATCAACATTTATTGTTTTTTTATTAATTTATTTATTTTTTGTTTTCAATATTCACTTCCACAAGATTTTGAGTTCCAAATTTTCTCCCCATCTCATCCCTCCCCCCACCCCAAGATGTCATGCATTCTTAATACCCCTTTCCTTAATCTGCCTCCCATCTATATCTCCCCCCCCTTCTCTTATCCCCTTCCCCTTTAATTTTCCTGTAGGGCCAGATAGATTTCTATACCCCATTTCCTCTATATCTTATTTCCCAGTTGCATGTGAAAACAATTTTTTTTAACATTTGTTTTCAAAGCTTTGGGTTCCAAATTTTCTCCCTTCCTCCCTCCCCACCCACTCTCATTGAGAAGGCAAGCAACTAGATACAGGTTATACATGGGTAGTTTTGCAAAACACTTCCATAGTAGTCCTATTGTGAAAAAGTATATTTTCCTTAATCCTATTCTGCCCCGTATTTATTCTATTCTTTCTTTTGACCTTATCCCTCCTTAGAAGTGTTTGCTTTTGATTACCCCTTCCCCTAATCTGTCCTCCCCTCTATCATCTCCCAGCTCTCTTGTCTCCTCCCTCCCTCCCATTTTCCTGTAGGGTAAGATAGATTTCCATACCCAATTGTGTATTGTATTCCCTCCTTAAACCAAATCTGATGAGAATAAGATTCATTCATTCCTTCTAGCATTCCCCCATTTCTCCTCTACTGTAAAAACCTTTTCTTGTCTGTTTCATGTGAGAAAATTTACCCCATTCTACTCTCCCTTTCTCCTTCTCCCAGTATAATCCTCTCTCACTCCCCAATTTTATTCTCCAGATATCATCCCTTCACCTTCAACTCACCCTATACCATCTATCTATCTATCCATCCATCCATCTATCTATCTATCTATCTATCTATCTATCTATCTATATACATACTTATAATTTTTCCCTCCAACTACCCTAATACTGACAAAAGTCTCATGAGTTACAAATATCATCTTTCCATGCAGGAATGTGAACAGTTCAACCTTAATAAGTCCCTTATGATTTCTTTTTCCTGTTTACCTCTTCATGTTCCACTTGAGTCTTGTATTTGAAAGTCAAATTTTCTATTCAGCTCTGGTCTTTTCATCAAGCATGTTTGAAAGTCCTCTATTTCACTGAATGACCATTTTTTCCCCAAAGGACTATACTCCATTTTGCTGGGTAGGTGATTAGCAGTCCTTTAATGTAGAAGCTGTTAAATCTTGTGTTATCCTGATTGTGTTTCCACAATACTTGAATTGCTTCTTTTTGGCTGCTTGCAATATTTTCTCCTTGACCTGGGAACTCTGGAATTTGGCTGTAATATTCCTAGGAGTTTTCCTTTGGGGATCTCTTTCAGGAGGTGATCAGTGAATTCTTTCAATTTTTATTTTGCCCTCTGGTTCTAAAATATCAGGATAATTTTCCTTGATAATTTCTTGAAAGATGATGTCAAGGCTCTTTTTTTTTATCATGGCTGTCAGGTTAAATTATCTGTCCTGGATCTATTTTCCAAGTCACTTGTTTTTCCAATAAGATATTTTACATTGTTTTCTATTTTTTTATTCTTTTGGTTTTGTTTTATACTGTCTTGATTTCTCATAAAGTCACTAGCTTCCAATTGCTCCATTCTAATTTTTTTTTTGTTGTTTTTTTTTCCACTCTAAATTTAAGGAAGTATTTTCTTCAGTAAGCTTTTGGATTTCCTTTTCCATTTGACCAATTTTGCTTTTTAAGGCATCCTTCTCCTCATTGACTTTTTGGACCTGTTTTGCCATTTGGATTAGATTATTTTTTAAGCTGTTATTTTCTTCCTTCCTTCCTTCCTTCCTTCCTTCCTTCCTTCCTTCCTTCCTT
>NW_020950792.1:10646730-10675315 GCF_900497805.2 Vombatus ursinus | reverse complement strand
CTTCCTTCCTTCCTTCCTTCCTTCCTTCCTTCCTTCCTTCCTTCCTTCCTTCCTTCCTTTCTTTCTTTCTTTTTTTGGCCAGGCAATGGGGTTAAGTGACTTACTCAGGGCCACACAGCTAATAAAATGTCTGGTCTAAGACTGGATTTGAACTCAGGTCCTCCTGATTCCAGGACTGGTGCTCTATCCACTGAGCCTTCTAGCTGCCCCAGGGTGTTATTTTCTTCAGTATTTTCTTGGGTCTTCTTTAGCAAGATGTTGACTTATTTTTCATGATTTTCTCGCATCACTCTCATTTCTCTTCCCACTTTTTTCTCTACTTCTCTTACTTGCTTCTTAAAATCCTTTTTGAGCTCTTCCATGGCCTGGGACCAATTCATATTTTTCTTGGAGGCTTTGGAAGTAGGAGTTTTGACTTTGTTGTCTTCTTCTGGTTATATGTTTTGATCTTCTTTGTCACCAAAGAAAGATTCTATAGTCTGACTTTTTTTTTTGGTGAGGTTTGCTCATGATCCCAGACAATTAGTTGAGTTATAAACTCTTTGTTAAGGTAGGGGTCTGCTTCCAGTGTGGAGAATGTACTGTCCCAAGCTTCAAGGGTTTTGTGCAGCTGTTTTCAGAGATACTTCTAGGGACCTGTAAGTTTTCAGTTCTTCCAAGGTGGTATGATAAGGGATGAGGTGTTTACTACTTTCCTGGCCTGTGCTCTGGTCTATGGGTGACCACAAGTACTGTTTTCTGCCTTGGAACTGTGAAGAGAATTCCCTCTTCACTACCACTACAAGTTCCACCATGCCAGCACTCCTCCTTGCCCCAGGACTGCCACCTAGAACTGTGACTCAAATCCAAGTATGTGCAAAGCAAGAGAATTCTGTACCAGCAAAGAGATCCCTGCAATCCCCCTCTGATCAGCCACTTGATTCTCTCTCAGTCTGTGGGCCAGAAGCTCCAGAAGTTTGCCCCACCTGGGAGCACATGTGGGGACTGGGGCTGGGACCCAGCTTCTCTCTCACCACGGTCACAGACTTTTCCTACTGACCTTCTAAGGTGTCATTGACATTCGTAGGTTGGGAAGTCTGGAAACTGCCACAGCCACTTGCAATTCAGTCCTCTGAGGGCTGCTCCAGGCTTGCTGAGGCTTGTTTTGCCTGCGTGCCCATGCCAAACTGTGTTCCTCTCCTCACCTGGCCTGAAATAACTTTCAATCCACCATCCAAATTATCTTGGGCTGGAAATTTGTTTTACTCTTTCTTTTTGTGGGTTCTCCTGCTTTAGAATTTGTTTAGAGTCATTTTTTACAGGTACTTGGAGGGGTTTAGGGGAGAGCTCAAGCAAGTCCCTGACTTTACTCTGCCTTCTTGGCTCTGCCCCCCAGACACTTCCAATTCTCAATAATTTATTTCTACTAATCTGCCTCTTTTCAATTGGATTCTATTAAACAAAACAAGTATTTATTAGGTCACTACTATGGAGAAGCAATCTGAAAGAGAAATGAAGTAAAAAATGAAACAGTCTTTGCTCTTAAATAGGTTATTTTCTACTTCATTCTACCATTCTACCTCCTCAGGTCATTATGCCCTATATTACTTAAGCAGATGTCAGCTTTTAGATCTTATCCTTTTAAACTTATTACAGATCTCTCTCCAACTCCAGAGCTCCTGGAAGTTTGCTTATATACTTCTATATCAGTTAAACATAGATCCTCTGTGCCCTCTTATTTCTCTTCCTAATCTTTTAATTTTATTGAAAAACTGAGTGACAATAAGAAACACAATTATAAATAACATAATGAAAAAATAAGAATTTTGCTAATCAAACTGTCTTTTCCAACAAATTCCCATAATTACATTTGCAAAAAGATGCATAGCCATACAATAAGGTAATAATAATATTAGAATTTGGTTTGTGTAGCACATTAAAATTAGCATTTTATAGTTATTCTCTCATTTGAACCTCACTTTGTTACTAATCAGTCCCCTAAGTCTCATATCATAAACTGTCTGTAGGAAATCTCTACCTTGATGCTGTACAGAAAATTTAAACACAATGCAATGAGAGCAGACCTCATTATTTTGTGCCCTAAACTTATCCATTATCCTAATTTCTTCCTTTCTGATGGTGGTGCTACTATTCTTACATTCATCTGGCTTCACAACTTCACGGTGATGATATCTGATTCCTCTCACCTTTTAAATGCAATATCCAATAATTTGACAAATCTTATCAATTCTACCTCCATAAAACCTCATGCATTTAACTACTTCTCTTCATCCATAGAGCCATAACTTTAATTTAGGTCTCAATCATATCTTTCCTGGGCTATTGTAACATTCTACCAATTGTTATCCTTGCTTCCATCTTCTTTCCTCTCCAATACACCATCACTACAACCTTCAAAATAATTTTCTGAAAATACAGATTTGAATATGTCAAAACATACTATAAGAATATTCAATGATTTTGTGAAGTCCTTATCTTGGCAAGTCTAACCCTTGACAATATAACAACCTAATCTGACTCTAGTCTATTCCTCTAGGCTGATTTCACAGTATGCCCTTAGTGCACTTTCAGTCAAACTACTAATTAAGCAAATTGAATTAAATGCTATAAGCAATGCCAAGTCCATAAGGATGAATTCTTTTAGAACTCAAATCAGTTTGAAGTCTTCTAACTTCAAAGCTATCAGCACATTCCTATGTTGATTTAACTTTGGAGTTCTGGAGTGCATATTACCTTGCTGATCTAAAAATCTAGAAGTGAAAAATCACAATATTCTTACAAACCTTAGATATTTTCAGAACAGTTTGAAAGGCCAATTTAAAAATTGAAATGAGAGAGGAGTTCCAATATTCTGATTATTTCTGTAGTTGTTGGTTTAAATACAAAACATCTTGGTATTCAGGTGCAGACAATCTGTCAAACTCTCATAAATGTTTCTGGCTTTACCTTCCTTGCTGCTTGTTTGAGTTTCTCATTATAAAGATCTTTAGTAAAGGGGATTTTGTTGTGAATTGTTTGGGCAACATTTATGCACAAATTAGTCCCAGAAGTTAGAAATAGACCATTTATGAGACTAATCTCCAGAAAACAATATCTTAACCCTAAAACTCCAGATTACACATAAGAAAATTCAATTACTACCAAATTATATATGCAAAGGAAAATCATAATAATAATTAGAGGAAAATTTCTGAAGTTCTTGAAAGATTATACCTTTTTTGTAAGTTGTGCAGAGTCAATTACAATATCTTACATCTATTTTGAGAAAAATGGTAGAAGTGCAGTCAGTACTTCTCTCCTGAGAAAAGTGAAAGTTGTATTGGTTTAAAACAAAAAAACAAGGGGGAGCTAGGTGGCTCAGTGGATAGAGCACCTGCCCTGAAGTCAGGAAGACCTGAGTTCAAATCCGGCCTCAGACCAAACACTTGACACATAGTAGCTGCGTGACCTTGGGCAAGTCACTTAACCCCTATTGCCTCACTAAAATAAAAAAAAATAAACAAAAACAAAAAAAAAAACAAAAAAAAGCCACAAAAAAGAGAATAAGCAGAGATTTTAAGTGACCATGACTTGGAGGCATGAAGAAATTATATATGAATATTTTTAAAAGAAATTGGCAATTTCAAAGCTGTCATATTATTTGAAGTTTCAGTCTTAGATAACTGTAACTCTCGCCATCCATTGCCTTGTCCCCTACACATATGCTGCTTAATGAAGGTAGAGATAATCATGGAACTATTCTGATTGGGTCCAATATAAATTTATGTTACTCCAATTGGGCACTCACTATTGCTAAGCAAACTTTCTCCACCTTCCTTATCACTTCATTATCCAACTCAGCTCTTACAAATGTATTCATCCTTCCTTAAACATTGTATGGCTCTCCCTCATCCTATTCCCTCAGCTGATAAATTTGACTTATAAGTTACTGAAATAAAAGTAAGATCATTTCTTTATTTACTTTAAAAAATTTACCCCAGTTATATTTAAAATAATTTTAAATATTTGTTTTTAAAACTCTGAGTTCCAAATTCTCTCCCTTAACCCCTCCTCATTGTTCGTAATTGAGAAGGCAAACAATTCTCTATAGGTATACATGAGTATTCATGCAAAACATCTCCATAATAGTCATACTGTGAAAGAAAACAGACAAAAAATCTCATAAAAAGAATAAAACAAAACAAAACAGTATCCTTAAATTTGTATTCAGACAGGATCAATTCTTTCTCTGAGAATGAATAGAATTTTATGTCATAAGTCCTTCAAAGTTATCTTGGTTCATTGTATTGCTGAGAATAGCTAAGTCATTCCCTGATGATCATCTTACAATATTGGTGTAACTTTGTACTCAGTACATTCACTTTGCATCAGCCCGTGCAACTCTTTCCACATTTTTCTGAGAGTATCCTGCTCATCATTTCTTACGTTACAATAGTATTTCATCCTAATCACATACCATGTTGGTTCCGGAGGTCAGGTTGTGGCAGTGGTGGTGGTGGGAGATGCTAGTGCTCACTTGGAATGGGGGGCTGGTGGCCTTGTGCTCAAGGGTCCCAGAGCCTGGCTGGGCCCCAGTCAACACCATACAGCCTCAGGCCTACCCAGAAATACAGTTGTGCTGTTTGTGCCACAGCAAGAGGCATGGGTAGTGGAGGGGATGGGTCGATTCCATGGTATTTTGGAACCGGGCTTGAACATCCTAATCCCTGTGCTGGATTGAATCCGATATGTACAGAGCCTCAAGGAGATTGTTATCAATGTGCCTGAACAGTCAGCTGTAACCCTTGACAACGTGACACTACAGATTGATGGAGTCCTTTACTTGCACATCATGGAACCTTACAAGGAGAACTACAGTGTAGAAGATCCAGAGTATGAAGTCACCCAGTTGGCCCAGACAACCATAAGAAGTGAGCTTGGAAAGGTCTCATTGGATAAAGTTTTCTGAGAATGAGAATCCCTGAATACCAGCATTGTGGATGCCAACAATCGGGCCTCTGATTATTGGGGTATCTGCTGCCTCTGCTATGAGATCAAGGACATCCATGTACCTCCTCTAGTCAAGGAGTCCATGCAGGTGCAGGTAGAGGCAGAGCATCGGAAATGTGCGACAGTGCTTGAGTCAGAGGGAACTCAGGAATCTGCCATCAATGTAGCTGAAGGAAAGAAGCAGGCACAGATCTTGGCCTCTAAGGCAGAGAAGGCTGAGCAGATCAACCAGGCAACCAGAGAGGCCAGCATAATGCTGGTCAAAGCAAAGGCCAAAGCTGAAGCTATAAGGATCCTGGCATCAGCTCTGACACAACAAAATGGAGATGCAGCAGCTTCCCTAACAGTGGCTGAGTAGTATGTCAGCGTTTTCTCCAAATTGGCAAAGGATTCCAACACCATCCTGCTACCTTCTAATCCTGGAGATGTCACTAGCATGGTGGCTCAGGCTATGGGTGTGTATGGAGCCCTTACCAAAACCTCCACAACTGAGACACCAAACTCAGCCTCTGATGGAAACATCAGGGTTGCCCAGTGAGTGAACACTGGTCTGGATGAAGAGCTGGAGCATGTAAAACTGAGTTAGAAGAACCTGGCTTGGCCTGCGGGACCTGGGAGTCCCCGCGGAGGCTTCTGATCCAGGACCTACCCTTACCCCCCTGCCCTCGACACTTCTGGAACCTTCAGCCAAGATTTTGGTTATTTCTTTATTTGAACTTTAATCATGTAATAAACACATCAAGTGGGACAGCAAAAAAAAACAAAAACAAAAACAAAACCAAAAAACCAAAAAAAATAAAGCAAAAAATAATCACATACCATAACTTGTTCAGCCATTCCCCAATTGATTGACATACCTTCAATTTCTAATTATTTGTGCCCAGAAATGAGCTGCTATGAATGTTTTTGTACATATAGGTTCTTTTCCTTTTTTTTTAAATCTCTTTTGTGATATAGACCTAGTAATGGCATTGCTAAGTCAAATGATATGCATGGTTTTATAGCCTTTTGGGAACAGTTCAAAATTGCTCTATAGAATAGTTGAATCAGTTCATAACTCTACCAACAGTGCATTAATGTCTCATTTTTCACACATCTCCAACATTTGTCATTTACCTTTTCTGTCCCATTAGCCAATTTAATAGTTATGAGATAGTACCACACAATTGTTGCACTGATTTTTGATGTCTCAAAGTGTCATTAACTTCCACTTGCCCAGTTGTAATTTTTAATGAATTATTTTTTCAGTTAGATTTTGTACCTCCTTTTCCATTTGTCCAATTGTGCTTTATATGGAGTTGTTTTCTTCAGTCAATTTTTGGCCTTTTTTTTTCCAAGCTGCTCACTCTCTCTTGCACACCCTTCATTTATTTTCCCATTTTTTCTTCTATCTCTCTTATTTGAATTTTAAAATCCTTTTAGAGCTTTTCTAAGAAGGCTTTTTGAGATTATGATCAACTCATATTCCCCTTTCAGGTTTCACATGTAGTCATTTTTTTTTTTTGCTTTTTATTATTAATTTATTTATTTTTAGTTTTCAGCATTCACTTCCACAAGATTTTGAGTTTAAATTTTCTCCCTATCCCTCCCCTCCTTCCCACCCTAAGATGGCATGCATTCTGAATACCCCTTTCCCCAATCTGTCCTTCCTTCTCCCCTTCTCTTGTCCTCTTTCCCTTCTATTTTCCTGTAGGAAAGGATAGATTTCTATACCCCATTGCCTGTATCTTCTTTCCCACTTGCATATTAAAATAATTTTTAACATTTGATTTTAAAACTCTGGGTTCCAAATTCTCTCCCTCCCTCCTAACCTACCTTCATTGAGAAGGCAAACAACTCGATATAGGTTATTCATGTGTAGTCATGCAAAACACTTCCATAATAGTCATGTTGTGAAAAATTAACTATATTTCCCTTCATCCCATCCCACCCTGACCCTGTTTATCCTATTCTCTCTTTTGACCCTGTCCCTGCTCAAAAGTGTTTGCTTCTGATTACCCCCTCACCCAATCTGACCTCCCTTCTATCATTCCCCTTTTTCTTATCTCCTTTTCTCTATTTTCCTATAGGGTAAGATAAATTTCTGCATCTAATTGAATGTGTATGTTATTCTCTCCTTAATTCAAATCTGATGACAGTAAGATTCACTCATTCCCTCTCACCTTTCCCCCACTTCCCCTCCAGTGTAAAATCTTTTTCTTGTCTGTTTTATATGAGATAATTTACCCCATTCTACCTCTCTTTTTCTCCTTCTCCCAGTACATTCCTCTTTCACCTCTTAATTTTCTTTTTTAGCTATCATCCCTTCATCTTCAACCAGCCCTGTGCCCTTTGTCTATATATATATATTATATATATATATATATTATATATATATATATATGCAAGTATATGTATATGTAGATATGTATAGGTATGCACATGTATACATACACACATACACACTTGTACGCACATATACATACACATACATGTGCATACATACATACATATACACACATATACATACATATGCATATACATACATATACATATATACCTGCATATTCATATATACATACCTATATACACACATACATACACACACACACACACACATATATACATATATATATATGTATATATATATATACACATATATATATATGTATTCCCTTCTACTACCCTGATAATGAGAAAGGTCTCATGAGTTACAAATATCATCTTTCCATGCGGGAATGTAAGCAGTTCAACATTAATCAGTCTCTTATGGTTTACCTTTTCATGCTTTACTTGAGTCTTGTATTTGAAAGTCAGTTTTTCTATTTAGTTCTGGCTTATCAAGAATGTCTCAAATTCCTGTACACCATTGAATGTAAATTTTTCCCCTCATTGATTACACTCAATTTTGCTGGGAAGGTGATTCTTGGCTGTAATCCTATCTCCTTTGACCTCCAGAATGTCATATTCCAAGTCCTCCAGCCTCTTAATGTAGAAGCTGATAAATCTTGTGTTATTCTGGTTGTATTTCCAAAATACTTGAACTGTTTCTTTCTGGCTGCTTGCAATATTTTCTCCTTGACCTGGGAATTGTGGAACTTGGTTATAATATTCCTAGGAGTTTTCCTTTTGGAATCTCTTTCAGGAGGTGATAGGTGGTTTCTTCCAATTTCTATTTTACCTCCTGGTTCAAGAATATCAGGGCAGTTTTCCTTAATAATTTCTTGAAAGATAATGTCTAGGATCTTTTTTTTTATCATGGTTTTCAGGTAGTCCAATAACTTTTAAATTATCTCTCCTGAATCTATTTTCCAGATGACTTGTTTTTCCAATGAGATGTTTCACATTGTCTTCTATTTTTTTTTTTCATTCTTTTGGTTTTGTTTTACAGTTTCTTGATTTCTCATAGAGTCAATAGCTTCCAATTGCTCCATTATAATTTTTAAGACTTTTTTTTTTGCAATTGGGGTTAAGTGACTTGCCCAGGGTCACACAGCTAGTGAGTGTTAAGTATTTGGTTGGAAGCCGGATTTGAACTCAGGTCTTTCTGACTTCAGGGATGGTTCTCTATCCACTGTGCCACCTAGCTGCTCCGGAAGTATTTTCTTCAGTGAGCTTTTGGACTTACTTTTCCATTTGGACAATTCTGCTTTTGAAGTCATCCTTCTCCTCATTGGCTTTTTGGACCTCTTTTGCCATTTGGGTTAGGCTATTTTTTAAGGTGTTATTTTTTTCAGTATTTTTTTGGGTCTTCTTTAGCAAGCTGTTGACTTGTTTTTCATGATTTTTCTTTCATCAGTCTCATTTCTCTTCCCAGTTTTTACTCTGCTTCTCTTACTTGCTTCTCAAAAACCTTTTTGAGCTCTTCCATGGCCTGGGACTGATTCCTATTTTTCTTGGAAGTTTTGGATGTAGGAGCTTTGATTTTGTTGTCTTCTGGTTGTATGTTTTGATCTTCTTTGTCACCAAAGAAAGATTCTATCGTCTGACTTTTTTGGACAGTTTGCTCATGTTCCCAGCCAATTACTTGAGCTTTAAACTCTTTGTTAAGTTAGGGTTCTGCTTCCAGTGTGCTGAAGAGTGTACCATCCCAAGCTTCAGAGTTTTGTGCAGCTGTTTTCAGAGATACTTCTAGGGACCTGTAAATTTTCAGTTCTTCCAGTATAGTATGATCAAAGACGAGGTGTTTACTTCTCTCCAGGCCTGTGCTCTGCTCCATGAGTGACCACAAGCACTGTTTTCTGCCTTAGAAATGTGAGGAGGATTCCCTCTCTACCACCACTACAAGATTCACCACACCTGGGCTCCTCCTAGCCCCAGGACTGCCACCCAGAACTGCAACCCAGATCAAAGCACAGACAAAGCAAGAGAATTCTGCCTCAGCACCAGCAAAAAGATCCCTGCAATCCACCTCTGACCAGCAGCCTTATTCCCCCACAGTCTGTGGGCTAGGAGCTCTTGAAGCAGCCCCTGTCCCAGCACTGTGCCACAACTGAGGCCGGATTGCATTCCTCTCTCACATAGGTCTGATAGACATTTCCTACTGACCTTCTAAGTTATCTTTGGAATTTGTAGGTTGGTTATGTCTGGAAACCACTACAGCTCCTAGTGATTCAGTGCCCTAAGGCCTGCTCTGGGTTTGCTGAGGCCTGGTCTTTGCCTGCATGGGCCACACTGAACTGCACTCCTATCCCAATCTGGTACAACAGACCTTGCCAATCAACCATCCAGGTTGTCTTGGGCTGGAAATTTGTTTCACTGTCTTTTTGTGGGTTCTACTGCTCTAGAATTTGTTTAGAGCCTAATTTTTTTACAGGTATTAGTAGGGGTTTGGGGCAGACCTTAAGTCATTGCTTTTACTCCACTATTTTGGCTCTGCCTACACAAGTAGTCATTTTTACATTGTTGTCCTCTTCTGAGTCTGTGTTTTGATCTTTTGTGTTTCCATAGTAGCTTTATATGGTCAGGGTTCCTTTCTGTTTCCTGTTCATTTTGAGCCTATTTTATGGCTTTTAAAGTTGAGCTCTGCTCCTGGAGCAGACGGGGCACTGTTCCAAGCTTCTTGTGCTGGGGGCTAGGTGCCTGGTTAATGGTCTTCTTTGCCGGGGCCTCAGGTGTTGGCACCTTGCCTATTGTGCTGGGCTGGCCTGGCCTAATCACACCTGTTGTGCCCGGGTTTCTGGGCCTGGCAATTCTCCTTCTCTGCTGGGGCTGGAGGCCTCACAGCTGGACTGCTGTGCCACTGGCCTGCTGACCCAGAACCACGGGGCTTCAGCTGATGATCTGTGCTGTAGCTAAGAGCCCCCCACTGGCTTGCCCAGACACTGTCTATACTGAGCTTTGATGGGCTGTGATCCCTTTTTACCTAAGTGAGACAGACCTTTCCTGAATTCCTTCAAATTATCTTAAGATGGAAAATTGTTTCACTCCAGCTTTTTGTTTCACTCTGCTGCTCTATAATCCTTTTAATGGCTTGATTTAATGTTGTTTCCAGGGAAAACTGGGTAGAGCTCAGGCACCTCCCTGGCTTTTGCTCTGTCCCATCTCTGTACTTTCCCATCCCTGTTTGGGTAGAAAGTACTAATTGTGTATTTGTGTTTAGTTCCCGTCAACACTATTTAAGGACACTGATAAGCTAAAAAGAGAGCCCAGAGGAGGGTAACCAGATTGGTGAAAAATCTTCAGTCGTTCTTATTAGGATCAGATGAAGATATTCAGGCTGTTTGGCCTGGAGAAGAGAAGACTCAGGAAGGAATGCTAGAACTGTTTCATTATGTTATGCCTGTCATATGGAAAAACAGAATAGACTTATTCTGTTGAAATCTAAGGGCAAAGGCTGTTAATAATTGGTGGAAAATGAAGATTGTTCTATTTTTCACTTTTGATTTTCTTTCACTCATTCTTCTTTAATATTTATTTATTTACTTTAAAAATTTACCCATTACATGTAAAATAATTTTAAACATTTGTTTTTAAAACTTTGAGTTCCAAATTCTCTTCCTTTCTCCTCCCCTTAAATTCTATGAGATGCTTTGGGGACAAGATTTAAAAATATTTATATTTACATACAAATATTTGAAAATAATACATTTTGATGCAGATACTTCCTAAAGAATAATTGTATTATCACTATACTCTTGTTTGTATTAATTCACATTTCCAAGTGAAACATATGTTTCATCAAAACAAATGCTTTATTTGGTAACATTTAGAGCATGACTGTCAAAATAAAATGTTTGTTTCCTTAGCAAATATTTCTCAACAGAAACATTTCTTTCAGTTGTTGTAGTGAAGCAAACATCTGCTTTTAGGACAATTTGGATGGTGACGTGTTTTTGCTCATGCGCCCCTTGTGAGTTTTGTCTTGGCACTTTCGTAGTTTTCTTGTGTCTCTTTAATGAAAGTCATTGTCAATATATCATTGCAGTTACAATAACTCAGGCAATTAAAATGAGAGTTTGATTTAATTTCCAGTGGTTGTCTAAAAATTTCAAAGGATTTTGGAAATGCATATAACTTTGGGCATTTCCCAGTTCAGTGTTTAAAACAAAACAAATAAACAAACAAAATGTGGGCCCAGGTCTATAAATTTATGTTTGTCTTTTTTCATTCAACTAGACAAAGGCATATTGCCTTATATCTGCCTCATTTTTTTGTAAAGCCTTTTTAAAAAATCTATTATAGTCAATCAGTCACCAAGCTTTTATTAAGTATCTGTCATATATCAAATATTTTGGTAGATGCCAGGATTAGAAAGGGGAAAATCTAAACAAACGTTGCATTGAACTTCAAATTCCGATCATAGAAGCTTAATATCTCAGTCAGAAAGGACGTCAGATATTATATAGTCAAACACTTTCATAATAATTATCTCCTGAAAACACCCACAATATTTGGGCATTCAGCCTTTGCCTGAAGAATCTGTTTAAGGGTAATTCACTCCCTCCTGAGTGAATTTTTCTTCAGTATAGCATTTGACTTATAAAGCGCTCTAATTTCTGAGAAATTGTCATTACATTCAGCTGGATTCTAAGTTTGCTACATTTTTTTTTTATCCATTATTCCTAATTCTGCCTTCTGTGTCCAAACAAACAAATTCTCTTCTCTTTTCTACATATTTGATGTTGGCTAATCCTCCTATATCTTCTTTTCTTAACTCTAATTATTCTGAGTTTTTTTTTTTCCGACTGATTCCCAAAGTCATTGTTTCTTTTCTTTTTCTTTTTCTTTGAGGCAATTAGGATAGGTGGCCTGCCCAGGGTCACACAGCTAGTAAGTGTCAAATGATGGAGGCTAGATTTGAACTCAGTTTGTCTGACTCCAGGGCTAGTACTCTATCCACTGCACTACCTAGCTTCCCCTCAAAACTGTAGTTTTTAATATCTGCACTATCATTTTTGCATCTGAAGTATTATTATATTACAGTGGTGTGAAACATAATGTTCCAATATGGTCTGACTATGACAAAGTACAGTGTACTTTGTACAAAATACTATTACCCCCCACTATTCTGGAAACTATTGTTCTATTAACGCAGACAATCAAACTATTTGTTTTAGTGTCATAATTTACTGATATCATACATTGGACTTGTGTTCCACTAAAGCAGTCCACTAACGGCCAATTTTCTTACAGGAGAGGAGAAAGAAATAAGCATATGCTTATTATGTGCTAGGCACTGTGCTAAGCATTTACAGATGTTATCTCATTTGATCCTCACAACAAATCCGTGAATTTGGTTCTATTATTATCCCTCCATTTCAGTTGGGGAAAACGAGGCAGACAGAAGTTAAGTAATTGCCTAGTGACTGGTCATACAACTAAATTATCAGAGGATGAATTTGTACTCAGGTCTTCATGAATCTAGACCCATTTTTATACCACTGAGGTACCCCTAGATTATAGAATTATTGTCTTGTAATCCCTGCTCAATCTTGCACAAGTATAATGTATTTTTGAGTCCAAATATAGGACTTTATCTTTATCAAATTTCTTCTTAGATTTTGTCAAGAATTTTAGCCTGTTGAGAAATTTTTTGAAAGTAGTTCTGCTACTCATGTTTGACCTAGCCCTTACAATTTCATTTCTTCCACAAATTTGAGAAGCAATCAGTCAGCCAATAAACATTTTAAAGTGTTTATTAGTTCCAGGAATAGTGGTAAGCACCAGGAACAGGAAGAAAGACAAAAGAGAGGGCAGCTAGTTGGCACAGTGGATAGAGCACTGGCCCTGAAGTCAGGAGGACCTGAGTTCAAATCCAGCCTCAGACCAAACACTTGACACTTACTAGCTGTGTGACTCTGGGCAAGTTACTTAACCCCAACTGCTTTTAAAAAAAAAAAAAAAAGTAAAAAAGAGATCCTGTTCTCAAGAAGATCCCAGTCTAATGGAGGAAACAACAGGCAAACAAATATATAAACATGTTTTATTCAGGATAAACTGGAAGCATTTAACACAGAGAAAGTGTTAGGGGAAATTGGAAGTCTTTCTGTAGAATATATAATTTTAAGTGGGACTTGAAGGCATTCATGGAAGATAAGGAGGTAGAGATGAAAAGGTAGAATGTTCCAGACATTGGGATGGTCAGTGAAAATATAATCCAGACATGTAGTTTAATATTCAAGGAAAACTGAGGAGTCCATTGTCAACGGATTGTAGAAAATATGGCGGAATATAAGTTGTTAGAAGGGTGGAAAAATTGGTGGGGGGTGTAACACAAAGGAATCTGAACAGTAGAGAAGATTTAATATTTCACCCTTGATGTGACAGGGAGATAAGGAATCATTAGATTTTGTCAAGTAGAGTATCATGCATATTGTCTTGCCAAGCCTCCCAACATACACTCTTTCACTCCAGACTATGTGCTGCTGAATGAAGTTGGAGAAAATTATAAAACCATGTTCACTGGGACTAGTCAATTTATGTTACATAACATTAACTAGGCCCTCACTTTGGCAAAGCATTCCTTTTATATGTCCTTAATTAACTCACTACCAAACTTACCATAGTGGTTTTTTCCAATCCTTTTCATCCTTTCTCAAACATCCCATAGTTCCCCTTCACCTACTGTCTCATATAAGTATCTTACCTTTACTGAAAAAAAAATGAGGCCAATACTGGAGAGCTCCCTCATTTGCTTCCTTCTAAATTCTCCTGTTATAGTTGAGGGCACCACCATCTTTCTAGTCACCCTGCCTCACAACCTAACTTTCATTGAAGAAACGTAAATACTTCATAATTAAAAATATTGATAAGCACAGGGCCAAAATACCATAATAGAGAATTTTCTCCAATGTGTCACTGTCATTAATAATTGCAGTTTTCATAATATAATTCAACTAGTTCTGAAAAGAAGCCAAATTTCTATGTATCATATCTATCATCTTCTATTCATCCACAACTGTCCACATTATCCTTGGAATTTGAGTTGGAACAAATTATTAGAATATGCATTATAGCTAACAGGAATAAGAAGGTGATAATACAGATGTCCTTAGGCATACAATATCTGAAGGATAGCAGTCAATTCTGTACATTATCATTTGTGTGAGCATTTCTCCTCTGGAGAGCATTTAGATGTATGAAAAACAAATGGAGAAAGGTTTCAATTACACGGCATATGAGAATCAAGGGAAAGAATGGAGAATAGTTGGCTCATAGAACAGATGACTCATTGGACTCATAACTGTTCACATACGTGAATTTTTGTCTTATGGAAAGGACATTCAAATTGTTTTATTTGGGGTAATGGTAGAAAGTTGCAGATATAAAAATTGAGAGAAAAGTAAAGATATAGTTCTCATAATTCTAGTGATCCAACAGTGAAATAAATGGGCTTTATCAGGAGATGGTAGTTTTACATTCCTTGGACTTCTTCAAGTAAAGGCTAGATAACTATTTTTATGGGATGTAGACAAAAGGAATTCATTTTAAATTATGGATTGGACTAGATAGGACTTTCAAAATATGAAGTGTTATGAAAGTGAACTATCAGATGGAATTCAAGGCTAAATTCTAAGAACTTTGAAATCATAGAGAAAAAATGAATAGCTTAAAACCTCAGGTAATGTTTTCTTTGCCAGTGATCGGGATGGGCAGTAGCCTCAAAAAAGGCAAGATTTTGGAAATAAACTTTATGTAAAAAGTTGCATATACTGCTTACATGTATGTCTTTGACCTACTTCATTTTATCTGTATAACATTTCTTCTCTGTGCCATAAATACCATGCCCCAAAGAACTGAGCTATAGACAGCAACACATCAATACTCATAAATTATGAAGAATCTAAAAACCTATTTCTTAGCATAATTTCTTCACTTTTTGGTCTTGGAACTGTACATAACCTCAAGATGACAGATGTCACTGGGATACTTTTGCTTTACTACTAAAAGTCAATGTCAATTCAAAACACAATTTTAGCTAATTCACAAAGAAATTCCTATTGTTGCTTCACAACTAAAGAAAATTTATAGCATCCTTTACAATTATGCTTTTATGTTTTTAACTGACTATACAACCCTTGTGAGATTATTTTCTAACCTATAAACCTTCATTCATAAATATATTACCATGTTAGCAGTATAGGAATACTTGTGTTGTGCTCATCTAAAAGGTGGAAATTAAATTTTGAAAGCTGATGTCTTAAGTTAATTGTCTTAATAGAGGCTACAGTATATCCCATCATCTACACTGGATGTTTTGATATGAGGCCCTTGTAGGCAAATTCTTCAGACATTTTAATTTGCTCAGATAATAATTTGTCATCCCAGATTTGTCTGTTTCTTAAATTTGAAGTGGAGAATTTAACCAGTTAAGAAACTCTTGGAGGAGGTCAAGCCATTAAAAATTTAGCAACATCAGTTATTTACTAATAAAGTATGTCTTCTATGGCTAAATTATATCATCACAGAAGGTAGTCATTGCATTTTCTTGTGCATACTACATATTTAATATCTGTGAATTGTTTGCATGAGAGGATTGACTACAAACACTGGGATTCTCATATTGATTCTGATATTGAAAATACTGTAAAATATTATATAGCATATAGTGAATAATCTAATATAACCCACAAAAAGCTTTTAAATTTTCCTTGAAAAAAGATAAACTTTGATTAATGATCCAAATTAAATGGAACAGGAGAGAAGCAGGTCAATGAAAATGACAGAACAGGATGGAGCTGAGGTGTTTTGCCAATAAATTCTAAGGTACTAATGTAGCTAAGATGAAATCAGGTGTTTAAATTCCAGGGAGCAATCAACAAAACTAATGTTACCTGCATTCATCTCCTTGGCAATCTTCATGAAGACTTCTGTTCTCTAGCCTCTAACTCCCACCAGGCACTCGAGCTTCTGAGTCCAGGGCTCTGATCTTCTGAACAGACTCCAACATTTCTAGCCCAGGCCAGATAAAATGTCATGATAATACTTTTGGCCATCTTTAATTTCTCTATGGCATGTCTTAAGGCCCATTTCCCCCAACTCCTGCTTTCCAATAATATGTGGTGACAGTAACCAGATCAACGCTTCCATTTTATAAAAGGATGTATCAACCAATTGTTCTATGACTCTGACTAATAATAACAATTAGCATTTATATATCACTCACTATATGCACCAGGCACTGTACTAAGTGTTTTACAAGTATTATCTCATTTGATCTGTATAAAAAGTATTATCATTATTCTCATTTTACAGATTAGGAAAAAGAGGGAAAAAGAAGTTAAATGGCTTGCTCAAGGACACATTGCTAGTAAGTGTCTGAGGTTGTGTTTTAGCTGAAGTCTTTCTGATTCCAGGCCAGGGCTCTATCCACTGAATCACCTAGCTATCATTACTTAGTTCAACATCCATATGATCTACATGATCAAAATACCCCTCTATGGCCACCACTCGCTTATATGTGTTGTCTTTCCCTATTTGATTTAAGTCCTCTGAGGGAAGGTATTGTTTTACTTTTTTATATTTGTATCCCTAGCAGATAACACAGTGCTTGACAAATAGAGCTCAACAAATACTTTTATTTTTCTCATCATTCATTCATCTTAATAAAAGTTCTATATTTTTCCATATAGTAGAGCAACCCATTCTTTGAAGGAGAAGGAAAATACAAGTGTCTTGGGAGACCTCAAAGCAGTAATATATTGGTGTGATAGTGGTTTAGAATTTCCCATTTTTTGTTCATTTGATTCAGGCTTTTTGCTGTCCTCTATTGTTGGGAAGATTATGACTTTATCTGACTGTGTCTTGCCTTGCTTCATCCTAGTTAAGTCTTGTGAGACCATATACTTTCAGCTAATTTGGTAGATTCAGACATGGCGAATACCCCAAAAGGAATTTGCTATCAAGAATCTATGTCAAGCGGTCAGCAAAAATAGAATTCTTGAGGTCACTCTTTGAGCCATTGTCTCTCCCTCTCTCTTTTTTAGAGTAGTCCTTTTGAGAGCTCAGGAACTCATTACACAAAATGCATTTATAGAATAATTTCAGGGAAGAACATAGTTATGGAAAAACTCCTACTGAACAATTAGGGCTCTGTGCCAGTTAATTGTAATGCATGGGTTTGGATCACTACACATCATTGTTTCTGAAAATAGCTCTGCATTTACGTCGATTGGTTTGAAGATAGTTGCAGATTTCATGACCATTAATCAAATGATCAGATGGAAGGGATGATTTGGACAATTGCAGAGGAGTTTGAGGAAGACATCAAGTGTACTGTTTACCTTGAATGACATTATCCGTACTTGATGATTGTCTGTATAACTTAGCATGAAATTTTACTGCAAGATTTTGCATTTGATAAAAACTGTAAAGCTAGTCTAAGGGGTATCCATGTCACTAAAATTGAATTTTACATCTGCTGTATGCAAAGTCTATAGTGCAAATGGTTATTGTGTCAATATTCTGTCAATCATTTAAAATAATTTCCTTTAAGGAACAATATGCTATGACTATTTGGGTTTAAGATTTTTTTTGGATATCATATCTCCTGATGACTCACTGGAATAACACATAAAGAAAATAAAAATGTTTTCCCATAGTTCTAAAATTGACATGGCCTAGTGTTTCTATATCCATCAGCATACCTTAGTGACAATTGTCCCACCTTTTCTCCCCCCTCCAAAAACAATACCCATTTGGCAGATAAAAAGCATATGTTTGATTAAGGGAAAGGGGAAACATTGTGGCCCATCACTGATGTTCTTTCTTTCAAGTTACTGTTGTATCATTAGAAGTGGAGTTAGAGAGTTTTACAGCAATAAAGCACAATCTTGGAGAAGGACTGCTCAATGCTTATTCAATTTATTTTGTTTCATTTTTTTTATCTACCAAGATAACAAAATAAATGAGACTTTTTTTTCCTTTGTAGTAAAATCATCCACAATGAAACATTCTGGCAATTTTTTTTTTAGAAATTGCGCAAAATATTGCTTAGGGGCTTTAGCTTTAAGTTTGATGGATAAAGTGAAAGCACCTCTTTTAAAGTTATAATATATATGGACATGTTTTTGATACCAATCAGGGCCCAAGTTTCTCAAATATAGACTCAAAATGAGGCTGAGATAAGATGCAGTGTATACTTGTGTTAATAGAAGTAAAAAGTATCAAAATCTAAATGATGATATGATCATGAAAATTAATATTTCCATTAAGCGTGTTATTATTTAAATGATGTTTAGCTTATGTTTATCGAAAATATATAGTGAGAAAACTATATCTGATACTTCTAACTTCTGAATGTGAAAGATTGTAATTTTTTTAATGAATAATCCTTTGGTGATGAACTTTTAAAAATTTAATCAGGTTGTTTCTTGCCTCATGGAGATGTAGCAATGTACCTGATTGTAGTAGGAGCTTTTTATCTTAGTAGGGGTTATGAGAGCTTCATATTTCATTGGTATAGCCTTTCAGAAAATAGTGTCACCTCTGCATCATTGCATCTGAAAAAAATATTTCATTAGACTTAAACATAATTTTACTACTAAATAATCATCACTACAACTTTCACATATTTTTAATGTTTGTTTTCACATCCATTAGCCAATATTGTAATTTTTTAAAATTACAGATTTAATTCTTAATTTTTTACCAACTTTCAATTTTACATGATTTGTATACAATTTGTATACAACATTTGTATCCTTTTCACAAACTTTGGAACTGAGGCAGCTTTTTAAATAACTAAAGACAGAAGATTAATTACTTGCTCAGGTAAAAGTAGTTTAAGGTCTTAATTATCTAGGTAACATTCATGGTTCTTCATTTAATGTTTTTTTTTTTTCCATTTCAGTTAGTGTTCAAAAGGTAGTTAAAGTCATTATAAGAAAAGTAGATTTAGGTGGAAATTAGTCCTATCTTAATTTAAATATGTCTTCTTTAATTCCTTTTTTACAAATATTCTTTAGTTTTTCAGACTATTGATCAAATCAGATTCAGTAAGTACATTGCAGAATTAGTTATGATGAATTTTTTTTTAGATCATTGGGATATAATACATATTTTTTTCTTATTACGATTGCTGCATGAAATGGAAACTTAGTGTGCCCCCAAATTTAAAGCCTGTATCAAGATGTGCCCATATCACATGAAAACTACTATATATTTCACTTCAAATTATGTTTATCATTGCATAATGTCAATCTGATTTCACTCAGCTATATTTTTGGTGACATGTAGACATAATAACCTAGGAAACAAATATTCTGTAAGAGATAATTTTCACAGTGGGCAAAACTTCTACTTTTAATTTTTTTTTCATGATTAAGGCACTTTTGTTATATACTACATATTGAACATTTCTTTTTTTTTCACTTTTTCCTCTTTAATAGATAGACTTGAATTTTTCAGGTTGAAAGACATCACCCTCTTTATGGTTTCACAATCTTTTGCTCCTGCTAAATAGGTGAAAATGAAAAAAACAAAACAAACAACAACAATAACAAAAAAAAAACCTTGAAAGTGATAGGCATTTCTCAATCCATCCGTCCATATCTTCTAAAATAGGTCAAGATTTAAATCACTGAAAGCTATGCAATATTAAATCATATTTTTCCATCAAATTATACCTAGTACTTCCTTGATTATTTTGTTTTGAATTTTATTCTGTGCTCAGGTTAATTAAAATATTTTATTTATTACTTGATATCATGCATATCCAGACAAAAATAAAAACCCCTGAAAATAGAAAAATACAGAAAATTGAAGTGATCTACAGAAATAATATGAGATAACACTTGGATCCTGGTTTAATTTAGTGATACTAGTTATATGCTTTCTACAGAAGGTTAAAATGGAAGCATAAATCAACATATATAATCAACATTGAGCCATAATATCAAGCATAAAATCAACACAAACGTGATGTAAAATAACCAAATTTGCTGTCCAAAACTTTACGGGGTTATCCAAATCTCATTTAGAAGAACATTTTGTTTACTTACTATTTTATTTTTAACCTTGATGTCTGTGATTTATGAAACTAATTTTTGCTCTGTTTGTTTTATTGCTGCTTAAGTTGCTCATTGTCTCTGGCCACATGAAATCTGTTTAATCGTCTTAATTAAGCCTATGTTTAATACTGATCTCTTCATGACAACAGAGAAAACCTTTATTTCTGCCTCTGAAAATTTTTGATAACAGCACTAACATAATAATAATAACAATGGTAACAATAATAATAATAATGATAGCTATAATTTATATAGTACTTTAAGGTTTTCAAAAGACTATATAACTATTATCTCATTTTATCATCAAAAAACAAAAGCCCGAGGAGATAGATGCTATTAGTATCTCTATTTTATCAATTAGGGAACTGAGGTAGTCAGAGGCTAAATGACTTCTCCATGGCAAACAGCAAGTAAGTGTTTGGGGCTGGATTTGAATTTAGGTATTGCTAATTCCAGAGCCATCATTCTATCTACCATACCACCTTACCCAAAATGCAGTACGCTAAAAAAAACCTCAATTTATAATTCACACATGATATTGTTTTATTTCAGTGCTTTATGCCTACTTGCTGGAGCTGCTTTTGTCATTCAGTGCTCAGAAGCTCCTTTAAGCCTTTCAAATAACCTACAACTTTCTCATAAAGACCCTATCTCTAGCTCTAGACCTATCCCTGGACTCAGGTAATTGGATCAGTACAGATGCTCTTTACCCACCTCTTAACCCAATACAATAGCACAGTGAAGGTTATAGAGACAAATCAATTCTTGTATCTCATTTCATCAAACTCTAGGCCACTCATGGTATACTTTTGTTTCGATATAAATCCATAGGGGAATACTGTTACTTACAATATATACTAAAATATATTAACAGTACATATTTGGAAGTATTTTTTTTTTTTGCTTTTTGGTGAGGCAGTCAGGATTAAGTGACTTGCCTCCAGTCACACAGATCGCAAGTATCAAGTATCTGAGGCCAGATTTGAACTCAGGTCCTCCTGACTCCAAAGCTGGAGCTCTATCTACTGTGCCACCTAGCTGCCCCTTTATTCTATTTTTTTTTTGACAGTGAATTGCTTTCCTTGACTGAGGCTCTTCTTTCCTTAATCTGATTGTGTTTGTTGAAGAATTAAAAATACTTCTAAAAGGTCTAATGGAAACACATCATAACCTTATATTTGGACTTTAGTTGTCACATAATCAGACTGCGTTATATTAAAATTCTACCTTATAGACTTATTAGCTGTATGATTATCAACACTTAAAACCAATCTCTCTCTCTCTCTCTCTCTCTTTCTCTCTCTCTCTCTCTCTCTCTCTCTCTCTCTCTCTCTCTCTCTCTCTCTCTCTCTCTTTCTCTCTCCTTCTCTCTCCCTCTTTCTCTTTCATTTCCTTTTCTGTAAAATTAAAGATTTGATGTTGGTGACCTCTAATTTCCTTTAAAGCTCTATATCTACAATCTTCGCATCCTATGATAAATAATACAATGGTTATATCTCCTAACCCAATTTGTGGTCCACAGGTCATAATTAATTTCAAATTTAATTTGTCCAAAGGAAAATTATTGCCAGATAGAATAACGCTATTGCAATAGCATAGCACTAAGGAAGAGGTCTTGTTTTGGGTAGCAGAAAGAGGAATGAGAAAAGTAAAGAAATACGTAAGAACATATTGTTGAAATTTTTTTTTTTACTCTGATAGGGTCCCTTCTTTCTTCTGCTTCACTGCTTAGGTTCTTTCAAATTTATTTTATTTGCAAATTTCCTTGTCTTTCTCCCTGTATTGCTTGGGTCAACTTAATGTATCAAAGCTAAACTTGTCCACAGAAAATTTGCTTACTAGAAGGAATCTTCTAACTTTCATGGTTTTCAGTAGCTTTTTGATTGAAAATGTATTATTCTCCTCACCTTCTATCCCATAATTCCCTGAAATGCCTTAAATCTTTTTGAGCAGCTTGTTCAAGGTAAGAGAACAAATGATCATCTGTTTTAGATATTTTAAGCTGGAAGAGAGCTTAGAGATTGTCCAGTTTAGCCCTTTTTTCTTCTCTCCTATAGTTTTAACATAAATAAGAGGTAGAATTAGGCCCCCGTGTAAATATGCAGGACTGGGGGTCAGAAGACCTGAGTTCAAATCCCTGCTTTGCCATCTCCTAGGTTAATTTCAGGTAAGTCATTTAATCTCTGTCTTCAGTTTCATCATTTATAAAATGAGAGATTTGTACAAGATGACTTTTAAGGTCCCTTCCAGCTCTAGATATATGCTTTGTGATGGATTACTTAAAGATATTTGCAAATAAAGGTCACTTTATATAAAATATTATAAAATGCATTGCAATATACTACATGAGGCAACATATCTTACAAGACATAGTGTTGAATTTGGAGTTATGAAGACATAGTCTCATATAATGAATCTGATACTTACTAGTTATTTGACTAAGGCAAGTTACTAAATGTCCCTGAGTTTTTGTGTCCTCAACTTCAAAATGTAGCTTGTAGCACCCATATCGGTTACCTCATCAGTGAGCATTAAGTAAGCAAACAAATTCAATGTGCTTCTGTATGATAACTATGGGAAAACATATCTCAGAGCATGAAATGAGGTTAAAGTGGGAAAAATAAAATTGCATTGAAGAAAAAAGACTTTTTTTTATTTATTGGCAAATTGGAGAAAAGGATAGGTTAATATGATAAGGCTTCATGAAATAAGCAGGCTTTCAATGCAACCAGGATCAGAAGGGAAGCAGAAAGCCGGGAAAACAATTTTTATAGCCATTATCTCTGACAAAGGCCTCATTTCTAAAATATATAGAGAACTGAATCAAATTTATAAGAATATATGTGTTTCCCCAATTGATGAGTGGTCAAAGGATATGAACAGGCAGTTTTCAGAGCAAGAAATTAAAGCAATCTATAGTAATATGAAAAAATGCTCTAAATCACTATTGATTATAGAAATGCAAATTAAAACAACTCTGAGGTGCCACATCACACCTATCAGACTGGCTAATGTGACAAAAAAAGAGAAATAATCAATGTTGGAGAAAATGAGGGAAAATTGGAAAATTAATGCAATGTTGGTGGAGTTATGAACTGATCTAATCATTCTGGAGAACAATTTGGAAGTATGCACAAAGGGTTATAAAACTGTATGCCCTTTGTTTCAGCAATAACACTACTATGTCTGTATCCCAAAAAGATCCAAAAAAGGAAAAAGGACTCACAGTCACAAAAATATTCATAGTAGTACTTTTTGTGGTGACAAAGAATTAGAAATTGAGGGGATGTCCATCAATTGTGGAATGATTGAAAAAGTTGTGTTATATGAATGTAATGGAATACTATAGTTCCATAAGAAATGATGAACATGCAGATTTCAGGAAAACCTGGAAAGACTTACATGAACTGATGCAGAATGAAATGAGCAGAATCAGGAGAACATTGTACACAATGACATCCACATTATGTGATGACCAACTTTGATAGACTTAGCTTTTCTCAGCAATACAATGATCTCAGACAATTCCAAAAGACTCATAATGGAAAATTTTATCCATACCCAAGCAAAGAACTATGGAACCTGAAAGCAGATTGATCGAAGCATACTTCTCTCTCTCTCTCTCTCTGTCTATCTCTTTCTCTCTCATGGTTTCTCCCTTTTATTCTGATTCTTCTTTCATGACATGATTAATGTGGAAATATGTTTAATGTGATTTTACATATACAATTTTAAACATATATGTTTAATGTGATTTTACATTTATAGATTTTACATGTATAAGCGTGCATGCCATTTTTGAGAGGGGGAGGAGAGAAAAGAGGGAAAATGTAGAACTCAAAATCTTATAAAACTCAATGTTGAAAACTAAAATTAAATAAGTAAAGAAAGAAATAAAATATAGGCATTCTTTCAAGTAACTAGGAACAAATAAATCAACAGCAAATAGAAGCAGTGAGCAATGTTTTGTGACATTTCACAAGCTCTTGTTGACTTCAGGAATGGGTTATGTAGTAGACAGAGCCAAAAGCAGTAAATGAAGAAATGCTTATCCAATTCACTACAGAGATCAATATTATTGAAACAATCAAAAGCTTAATTAAGAGGGCTGTTGGGATGATGTTAATAAAGTTAGCATATATTAGTTCAAATTGGCACAATTTCCAACACTACTGGAAATGAAATTTGCTCAGTAATATGACTCAGACACTTTGACAGAGCATCTGGAATATACAGGAACCTGTAAAGTCAAGTCCTAGATAAAATGTTGCTCTGAAGAGTATTATTTTTTCTCCTTTTTGAAAAAAAAAATAGATAATGTTCAAAGGACCCATATCATGGTTAAAAATCAAACCAGAAAAGAAGGCATAACTGATATATAAAATTGCCTTTGAATCAGGTGAATAGGATTGTTAAGTGTAAGCTACTTCATTTGCACTATTAATGATTATGCTGTGTTTAAGAGTTTCATAAAAGGGAGATTTTTTCATTTTTTTATTTTTTATTTTTTTTAAAGGGAGATTTTTTACAAGGTGTATTCAAGTCAGTGGAAAGAATGTCTATTTTAAAGAGTTGAAATCCATAGATGTAATGGATTATTTAAAGAATTGCAATCTGTAGGTGTGGGAAGCAAGGCAGAATCAAATACATTTGACTGGAACTGTTCTATTTAGGAATAAAATTTATTCCCAAACCTTCTTGAATCTAGTACTTTTAGAAAAATCTATATAAATACTTCTTACAGAAAGTACCATTCTGATAAATCTGATAAATTGAAAGATTATAGATAAAAACTATCTATAAAGATTGGCAAGTAAATAGATGTAACAGATCTATCTAGCTATCACTTAGTTGAGGAGGAAATGGATAATTATTTCTAGGGCTGCCTCCAATATTCCTTAGTCAGTCATTTTAAAGAGGATCAACTAGTTAAGGGAGCAGAGACAGGCAGAATGAAATGTAGTACTAATTACTCTTGAAACATAAAAAAATGTCAAAAAATTAGGAAAAGTCTGATTCATGTGAGTAGAATTGAGCCCCTTTTGTTCTGTTTTTCCATTGTGTCAACATTTTGTTATTCACATTCAACCTGAATAGGAAATTCCTGGGCAAGAAACTCCTAAAAGTAGAATTCTAAAATCATAGAATGTGAGAACTAGGAAGTCAGAAAGGCAAAAGCTCAAACTAATTTGGTGGGCAGTAGCATTTGATTACTCTAACATGCTATATGAATGTAAAATGTTATTGCTATCATTGTTGTAATTAAAATTAATATAAAGATTATCCTTTTAAGACTCAAGCTCTTTTCATTTTTGTATACTTTTAAATCTTCCACTTCCAGTCCAATTATTTTACATTTGTAATCATAAGATAGAGCATACCTCAGTTAAATACTGTTTGCAGGCAATGGGGTGTGGGGTGGCCTAGACTCTACAGAATATCATAGATAGGAATAGAGTAAATAGGAAATGACAAAATAGAGTGAAAAAGATAAAGAGAAAAAAACACAAAACTATAGAGGGGACAATTATGTTTACAATTCTCTGTTGCTGAAAATTCCCAGACAAGTAGGAAACATTTGTGGATTCTCCCAATAACAAACAAAAAACAAACATGTCTTAATATTCTATATAACTTTTATGTCACTTAAACAATAATGTAGTGGATTAGACATTTTTTCAAATCCTTAGAACCTGTCAAACCACTCCAAAACAGGAATTGTTCTCAAGAGTTAAAGCAATTTCTGATATTACCAAAAGCCAAATAATTTAAAAACTGATGAACACATAACAGAGAAGAATATATAATTCTTAGCTAGTTCACTCAAAAACTCCCACTCCATTGTTCACCATGTCCCTAGAAGCAGGAATACAAATGCTTGTAAGAGTATTTAATTCTAAACCCTAACCATAACCTCTTCTTATTACTACAGAGATTCAAATGGCAGAAATTTTCCCAGGCTGCAATGGCATTCCAGTAGTACATTGTGCCACAAGATACTTCAACAAGAGAAGGGAGGAGAGTAAAGGAAAAAGGGGCAAGATGCATGTGACTGTGACTATATGGCAATCCACTAAACCAGAGGGGGAAAAACTTAACATCTAGCTTGGGTCAGATCTGTCCCAATACAAAGTCACTTGGGACAGAAACAGTTTTCGGAACCAGGAGTTATCCAACATGGAAGAATGATGAGACAATTTGAGATATAGTTAGTAAGAAAATTATTATCAAAAGGGAAGGAGGTTGAATTTGAGCAATAGGGAAAATGATGGGAAAAAAAGATAAAATCACCAATGATCCAATAGAAAAGTCCTTAAGCACCAAAAGATAAATAGGAAGGTATTGGTAGAACCTATGAATAAATATCACAAGATAAAAGAGAATCAGCATTTGATGAAGCAGGGGATAATGTGGATTCCTAAGAGAGAATGGAACCATAGACAGATGTTCTTGAATGATTTAAGGGAACAGTAAGAATTATGAAAGTAGAGGTTATGGCTTACCCAGAGGAAATCATTGGTAGAATAGCAAAAAATTGAAAAGATTGTGGAGAGAGAGAGAGAGAGAGAGAGAGAGAGAGAGAGAGAGAGAGAGGAAGAAAGAGACAGAGAGAAAAACAGAAAGAGAATAACTACTTGTAAATTCAAATACATGGAAACCAAGGATGACTTGAGAGAACAGAAGCAAAGAGCAATAATTTTCAACAAAGACATGGCTTTCATAGAAGCAAATCATATTGATCTCGAAAACAAAAATTATAGGTTGTCCAGGAAAACACATGTAATAGAAAACTAATATATTATAAAAAATAATAGAAAAAAAAATTGCCTAGAACTTTTGAAAGCTAAAAAAAAAAGTGCCATTTGAAAGAATCCATAGAATACCTTCAGTGAAAAAGGGAAATATTAATATAAATTCATAGTGGTTAAATTTAACAACTCAACTGACAAAAAACAAATTCTTCAAGGGACTAGAAGAGCTTCAAATATAAAAGAAATAAAATTGTGAATAACTCAAAAATTCTGCAAGATAAAAGATAGAGGGGAATGTATGATGTACCCTAATCAAGTCAAAAGATAACAATGAAGGTAAAATAACTTCTGCAATCTCTCAGAAAGACAAAAGCCTACAGGTGAATGGGCAAGGATGCAGATGAGAACTATGAAGGGAAAAAGAAAGAAGAAAATCATATTTCATTAGAGGGAGGGTATCTCTTACGGGTGCTCCTATGGGTAAAGAGAGATGTTGCATGACAGGAGATAGGGAATTTTCAAAGGGGATCATATAAAAAGACTTGGTGCTTTAAAAAGACTCCTAATTCTGCCTCAGGAGAAGGGGAATCAGAGGTCCTAGAGTGAATTGACACCAAGAAAAGTGGGAGGGCACAGACCTGGGAGGAGATTTTGAGGCAAATGGGGAAGTATGACCAAGGGAAAGGCAAAATTCATTAATGAATTAACAACAGGGAACTAGGAATGAGGGGAACTGGAAAAGTTCTAATGAGAACAACATCACCTATAGGAATTGGTACATCTAAAAGTTAAGCAAAATATGGGAAAAAGGAGGACTATTTCTATTTTAGGGACAATATCTACAACACAATAACATTTAAATACCCTTTAAAAAATCTTAAATATCTACCTTAAAAGCTTTAATTCCATAGGGAATACAGAGATTAAAAAAGGAATAAATTAGCATAAGAACCATGAGTCAATGAATAAAAGTATAGAATAAACAAAAAGAATATATAAATAATGAGATAAAGAAAACTTTTTTTTAGAAAAATAAAGGTATAGCAAATGAAGTTAAAAGAAAACTATCAAAGAAACAAATTGAAGATGTGAGAATGGAGAATTCCATTTGACCATTTAACTAAGAGGAGAAACAAAGGGGATAATTTATAAATAATAGATAAAAACAAGAAACAAAAAGGAACTAAGGGGTAAAACAATGGAAGAGGAGATTGGTGACTTGGTGGAGAAGGAAAGAAAGTTTGTGGAAGTAAGGTTACCTTAAAATAGATTGAGTTACAACAAATGAAGAGTTATAGTAATATATTCACAGAGAAAGAGAAAGAAAATCATAATTTGGAAGAAAAAATTAAAATGGCAAAAATGAAATCTCAGTTTTTTCCATTTTAAATAGTAATTGTTTAAACATGTCAA